>NC_036856.1:31693376-31700251 GCF_002910315.2 Salvelinus sp. IW2-2015
TCCTCTCCCTCCACCCTCTCTCTTCCCCTCTCTCTTCCCCTGTCTCCCTTCCCCCTCTCTCTTCCCCTCTCTCTCTTCCCCTCTCTTTCTTCCTCTCTCTCCATCCTCTCTCCCTTCCTCTGTCTCTATTCGCCTCTGTCAGCCAAAGTCCCCCCGGTGAGCCAGTTAAACAGCTCTAAAGCACAGCCCCTCCCAGACCCCACTGCTATGTAGCACCAACCACCACAGTCCCGCCATCCCTCCTCTAGGCTCCTATGGGAACAGATTAAGCCAATTAACCTACATAACAACAAACAAAACACTGTGTAGAATGGACTGATTAATTCATTCTAGTAATGATGTATAGTGCTGTGATGCCTCGCTTGTCTCAGCCAAGGGAGAGTAATCCTCGATTAGAGGTTTGGGTGAGGTCATAAGTGTAGTGAGATTCCAGAGAGAGAGGGGGGAGAGGAAAAGAGAGAGAGAGGGGTGGAGAGGAAAATAGTTCATTAATTAATTAATTAATAGCTATACTGGGAGTTCCTTTTACAGCAATCTAGCTACATCAGCAGATAGTCTGTTCATCAGTCAGTGGGACTCTAGCCTGGCCCCAATATTCAAAAATTGATTTTAAAAAATGTTTCTCATCAATCCTCACACGATACGCCATAATGATTTTTTTGCTAATAAAAAATACAAAACTTAAATATCACATTTACATAGGTATTCAGACCCTTTACTCAGTACTTTGTTGAAGCACCTTTGGCAGCGATTCCAGCATTGGGTCTTCCGCACCCGGACTGGGCACCGGCGCCAAAGAAGGCTCCGGCCATGGAGCTGAGTTGGCCGCCGTGCCTGGACTGGGCACTGGCGCAGAGGAAGACTCCGGCCTTGGAGCGGGACTGGACACCGTGCCTGGACTGGGCACTGGTGCAGAGGAAGACTCCTGCCATGGAGCAGGACTGGATGCCGTGCCTGGACTGGGCACCGGCGCAGAGGAAGGCTCCGGCCTTGGAGCGGGACTGGACACCGTGCTGGAAGGCTCCTGCCCTGGAGCGGGACTGGACACTGTGCCTGGACTGGGCATCGGCGTAGAGGAAGGCTCCTGCCATGGAGCGGGACTGGACGCCGTGCCTGGACGGGGCATCGGCGCAGAGAAGGGCTCCTGCCATGGAGCTGGACTGGACGCCGTGCTCGGACTGGGAATCGGCGCCGAGGAAGGCTCCTGCCCTGGAGCTGGAGGTTCTGGACCGTGGACTGGAGCTGGAGGTTCTGGACCGTGGACCGTCGCAGAAGGTTCCGGACCGTGGACCGTCGCAGGTTCCGGACCGTGGACCGGCGCAGGAGGTTCCGGACCGTGGACCGTCTCTGGAGGTTCCGGACTGTGGACCGTCTCAGGAGGTTCCCGGACTGTGGACCGTCTCAGGAGGTTCTGGACTGTGAACCGTCGCCGGAAGCTCTGGACTGGGACTCGTTGCCGGAAGCTCTGGACTGGGGACCGTCGCCGGAAGCTCTGGACTGGGGACCGTCGCCTGAAGCTCTGGACTGGGGACCGTCGCCTGAAGCTCTGGACTGGGGACCGTCGCCTGACGCTCTGTACTGGGGAGGTGCCCTGGAGGCCTGATACGTGGGGCCGGCACAGGTGGCACCGGACTGGTGACACGCACTTCAGGGCGAGTGCGGGGAGCAGGCACAGGACGTACCTGACTGGGAAGGCGCACTTGAGGGAGAGTGCGAGGAGCAGGCACAAGACGTACCGGACTGGGGACACGCACTTCAGGGAGAGTGCGAGGAGGAGGCACAGGACGTACTGGGCTGTGGAGGCGCACTTGAGGGAGAGTGCGAGAAGCAGGCACAGGACATACCGGACTGGGGACACGCACTTCAGGGAGAGTGCCAGGAGGAGGCACAGGACGTACTGGGCTGTGGAGGCGCACTGGAGACCTGGTGCGTAGAACCGGCACAAATTGTACTGGAACGGTGACACACACTTCAGGGGACTGGGGAGGCGCACTGGAGGCCAGATGTGTGAAACTGGTGCAGATGACACCGGACTGGCGTCACGCTCCTCAGCACGCCCGCTCTGCAGCACTCTCATCGCCACCACCTCTCTCCGGAATCTTTCGTCAAGTCCCTCCTTCGACTCCCTGACGGTCTCTGGCTCATTCCTCGGCTCTGCCGACCACCCAGTGTGCCCCCCCCKKAAAAAATGTGGGCTGTTTTTTGGTCTTACTCTGTGGCCGCGAACCCCGGCGTCGTCACTGTCCTCCCTTCTCTCCTGTCGTCTGTTTCCACAGCAGGCTTTCGTATCTTGCCAAGACTTCCTCCCAAGTCCAGGATATTTTCTCCTCAACCTCCTCCAAAGACCAGGATGCCATCTCCTCCCGGGCACGCTGCTTGGTCCAGTTGTAGTGGGGTCTTCTGTTATGATCGTCTGTAGAATAAACGGACCAAGGCGCAGCGTGCTCTGAGTTCCACATCTTTTATTTTGTGAAACTTTTTAAAAAAGAAAAAAGAAACCAACAACGACCGTACAGTACTGAGGTGCACCATGCACTGACTCAAAACAAGATCCCACAAAAACCCAGTGGGGAAATAGCTGTCTATATATGATCCCCAATCAGAGTCAACGATAAACAGCTGCCTCTGATTGGGAACCATACCATACCAGGCCAACATAAACATAAAACAACCTAGATAACCCACCCTAGTCACACCCTGACCTAACCAACATAGAGAATAAAAGGCTCTCTATGGTCAGGGCGTGACATAGACATTGGGCCGATAACGAATTTGCCATTTTTAGCTAATATCGTCCGATTCCGATAAGTTCACCGATATATCGTGCATCCCTAATCTGTACACAATTCCTGGAAACTGAAAATGGCCCAGTTCTTCCATAGCCTGCATAATCACCAAACATGTCACCCATTGACCAATGTTTGGGATGCTCTGAATTAGAGGTCGACCGATTATGATTTTTCAACGCCGATACCGATTATTGGAGGACCAAAAAAAAGCCGATACCGATTAATCGGCCGATTTATTATTATTATTTTTATTTGTAATAATGACAATTACAACAATACTGAATGAACACTTATTTTAACTTAATATAATACATCAATAAAATAAATTTAGCCTCAAATAAATAATGAAACATGTTCAATTTGGTTTAAATAATGCAAAAACAAAGTGTTGGAGAAGAAAGTAAAAGTGCAATATGTGCCATGTTAAAAAGCTAACCGTTAACTTTGACTATTGGATGTTCTTATAGGCACTTTAGTATTGCCAGTGATACAGTATAGCTTCCATCCCTCTCCTCGCCCCTACCTGGCTCGAACCAGGAACACATCGACAACAGCCACCCTCGAAGCAGCGTTACCCATGCAGAGCAAGGGGAACAACTACTCCAAGTCTCAGAGCGAGTGACATTTGAAACGCTATTAGCGCGCACCCCGCTAACTAGCTAGCCATTTCACATCGGTTACACCAGCCTAATCTCGGGAGTTGATAGGCTTGAAGTCATAAATAGCGCAATGCTTGAAGCATTGCGAAGAGCTGCTGGCAAAACGCACGAAAGTGKTGTTTGAATGAATGCTTACGAGCATGCTGGTGCCTACCATCGCTCAGTCAGACTGTTCGATCAAATCATAGACTTAATTATAACATCATAACGGACAGAAATACGAGCCTTTGGTCATTAAAATGGTCAAATCCGGAAACTATCATTTTGAAAACAAAACGTTTATTCTTTCAGTGAAATACGGAACCGTTTGTAATGATCATCTTGGGAAGAAGTGGACCAAAGCGCAGCATTGTGAGCGTACATGCTTCTTTAATATAAGATGTCGCCAACAAAACAATAAACATCAAACGAAACGTGACGCCAACGTAGTGCTCCCAGGCAACTAAACATGGACAACTACCCACACAAACAGGTGGGAAAAGGCAACCTAAGTATGGTTCTCAATCAGAGACAACGATAGACAGCTGCCTCTGATTGAGAACCACACCTGGCCAAACAAACACACAGAAATAGAAAACATAGAACACAAAACATAGAATGCCCACCCCAACTCACGCCCTGACCAACCAAAATAGAGACATAAAAAGGATCTCTAAGGTCAGGGCGTGACACCGTTCCGTATTTTATCTAATGGATGGCATCCCTAAGTCTAAATATTGCTGTTACATTGCACAACCTTCAATGTTATGTCATAATTATGTACAATTCTGGCAAATTAATTACGGCCTTTGTTAGGAATAAATGGACTTCACACAGTTRGCAARGAGCCAGGCGGCCCAAACTGCTGCATATACCCTGACTGCTTGCACGGAACGCAAGAGAAATGACACAATTTCCCTAGTTATAAGAAATTCATGTTAGCAGGCAATATTAACTAAATATGCAGGTAAAAAAATATATACTTGTGTATTGATTTTAAAGAAAGGCATTGATGTTTATGGTTAGGTACATTGGTGCAACGACAGTGCTTTTTTCGCAAATGCGCTTGTTAAATCATCACCCGTTTGTCGAAGTAGGCTGTGAGAGAAATGAACAGGCACCACATCGTTTATATGCAACGCAGGACACGCTAGATAAACTAGTAATATCATCAACCATGTGTAGTTAACTAGTGATTATGTTAAGATTGATTGTTTTTTATAAGATAAGTTTAATGCTAGCTAGCAACTTACCTTGGCTTCTTGCTGCCCTTGCGTAACAGGTAGTCAGCCTGCCACGCAGGCTCCTCGTGGAGTGCAATGTAAGGCAGGTGGTTAGAGCGTTGGACTAGTAACCGGAAGGTTGCAAAAACGAATCCCCGAGCTGACAAGGTAAAAATCTGTTGTTCTGCCCCTGAACGAGCAGGTAAAACCCACCGTTCCTAGGCCGTCATTGAAAATAAGAATGTGTTCTTAACTGACTTGCCTAGTTAAATAAAGGTGTAAAAAAAAAAAATTGGTGTCCAAAAATACAGATTACAGATTGTTATGAAAACTTCAAATCGGCCCTAATTAATCGGCCATTCCGATTATTCGGTCAACCTCTACTCTGAATCAACGTGTACGACAGCGTGTTCCAGTTCCCACCAATTTCCAGCAACTTCGCACAGCCATTGAAGAGGGGTGGGACAACATTCCTCAGACCACAATCAACAGCCTGATCAAATGCGCAGGAGATGTGTCACGCTGCATGAGGAAAATGGTGGTCACACCAGATACTGACTGGTTTTCTGATCCACACCTCTACATTTTTCTTAAGGTATCTGTGACCAACAGATGCATATCTGTATTCCCAGTCATGTGAAATCCATAGATTAGGGTTTAATAGATTTATTTCAATTGACCAACCACTGCTCTTTTCCTTCAGGGATTAACTAACTGCTGCTCTTTTCCATTAATCTTATAAAATACCACTATTTAATGGGACTACTCAGCACAACAACACAACATATCATACTGTATACGCTCACTAACTTCATGCACAAAGCAATATTATATAATCTGATGACTGCAATATACAGAAAAAGTATAAACTTAAACACATTGTAGGAAACCTTTCACAAGCTCACACTCTTGCTTCCTTTCTCTGAGGATTGTATGTTTGTTGTGTGTGTGCTTGCATTTGTGTGTGTTGGAAGGGCAGTGTTTGAGTGTGTGTGTGTGTGTGTGTGTGTGTGTGTGTGTGTGTGTGTGTGTGTGTGTGTGTGTGTGTGTGTGTGTGTGTGTGTGTGTGGGGGTGTGGGTGTGTGTGTGTGTGTGTGTGTGTGTGTGTGTGTGTGTGTGTGTGTGTGTGTGTGCGTATTGGAGGGCAGCTGGGAGGTCACTCCTTCACCGTGTGTGTGGAGATCTGTTGACACTCATCCCTGTAGTTGCTCGGGGCTTCCTGGCGACAGTGTGGGCAGGGGACCAATAGCATGCCCCAGGCTCCAGCTGTGCCCCCCCCCTCTCTCTCTGGGATTTTATTGTCCATCAGAGAGCACTGCATGCTGGGAAAGACCCTTCAGAGCGAGAGGGCAGCAGGAAGAGCCCTTACACACACAGCATTGTCGAGATTCAATTCTGGGAGGCGAGAAGGAGACGTCAGACAGTGTGTGTTTAAGTGTTTCGCCCAGGGATTGGACAACTCAGGTACACTAGAGTTCTCCTTTTGTCTGACTTAGTCACCAAGTCCATGTACATTATACCATGCTGTCATATACCCCAGTCCCTTACCATGCATCTGAATAAAGTAGCTCATTTATGGCTGTAGTGTTTAGGTAAGACCCCATGGCTGTAATGAGCGAGCGCGAGAGAGAGAGAGCGAGCGCGAGAGAGAGAGAGAGAGAGAGAGAGAGAGAGAGAGAGAGAGCAGTAGTAATGTAAGCTGTGGTAATGTAATGTAATGGCTGGGAGTGTTGGCAACAAAAACAACAGCATTAGTTACAGCATGGCGACAACACTGGTCTCACTGTGGTGTGGAGAGGCATACTGGGAAAGCACGAACATAGGCTATGGAGGCTACTTCCATTCCAAAAAACATCCCACATACACACACGTGTTACACACACTCCTGTAGACATTAGACAGTCACACGTTCCACACACAAACACACTCAGACACAACATTCCACACACAAACACACACAGACACAACATTCCACACACAAACACACACAGACACAACATTCCACACAAAACACACGCAGACACAACATTCCACACAAAACACACACAGACACAACATTCCACACAAAACACACACAGACACAACATTCCACACAAACACACACAGACACAACATTCCACACACACCAACACGAACACATTCACACAAACACACACAGACACACATTCCACACACAAACACACACAGACACAACATTCCACAGCAAACACACGCAGACACAAACA
>NC_036856.1:31705227-31713665 GCF_002910315.2 Salvelinus sp. IW2-2015
CACAACACACACACACAACACACACACACACACCACACACACACACACACAACACCACACACACACACACACACACACACACACACACACACACACACAACACACATACACATATATGTACACACTCACAATATTATCACATTACAGACAGAAGCCGTCATTCATCTGACATTGCTCCTGGCAGCCCTGCCTAGCCCAGGGATCCAATAAACACATCTACATTACAGACGTGCCTACTTTACCAGCTGTTCCCGGGCAACCAGCCCGCAGCCCTCACAGCAACCTGACCCACAGACCCACAGATATGCGAATGTGGAATCCATCCATGCTTCTGTTATTTTCCATGGAAAGCATGCTACAGAACAAACACAGATTGGAAATCTGCTGCCCCCAGGCCAATTATAGTGGCATAGTAACAATATGGTCATGGGTTGGCAGGACGGGAGAGAGACAAAACATAGAAAAGAAGAGGAAAGACAAAAAAAGAGAGAGGAGCGACAGGTGGAGAGGGAGAGAAGAAAGAAAGAGAGGAAAAGAGGAACGTGGGGAGGAGAGAGGAGAGGAGGATGAGAGGAGAGAGAAAAAGAGGAGAGAAGAAGAAAGGGGAGGAGGAAAAGGGGGGAGACGGAGGAGAGAGAGAGAAGGAGAAGGGGGGACACGACAAAGAGCAGCAGAAGGTTAAGATGGCTAACACATCATCTCTCATCAGTTCCTGCATTTAATCCCTCACTACTCTGACCTGCCCCTGATGAGCATATTCTGTTTTTATACTGAAGTCATTTATTTCACACAGACACACGCCCACCATAACTTAATTCACTTCACCCCTCCCTTTCTCTCAAATCTATCCATTTTCCCCACCTGACTTTTCTCAGTCCCCTTCTCTCTACCTCCATCCCATCTCTCTCTCTCTACGCGCTATCCCCCTTTCTCTCTACCTCTATGCCTGCTCTCTACTCCATCCCATCTCTCTCTAACCTCCATCCCATCTCTCTGCTTCCTCCATCCCATCTCCTCCCAGTACCGTATCCATCTTGCTGCCCTCTCTACCTCCCCCAGTAACCATCTCTCTCTCTTACCTCCATCCATCTCTTCTCTACCTCTATCCCCTTCTCTCTAGCCTCCATTCCCATCTCTCTCTACCTCTTCCCTTCTCTCTAGCCTCTATGCCCTCTCTCTCTACCTCATCCCATCTCTCTCTCTACCTTCCATTCCCCTCTCTCTCCCTTCTATCCCTCTCCTCTCTGACCTACTATCCCCTCTCTCTCTACCTCCATCCCATCTCTCTACCTCCATCCCATCTCTCCTCTACCCTTCCTCACCTCTATCCCCCTCTTCTCTACCTCTATCCCTCTCTCTTCTACCTCCTATCCCATCTCTCTCTACTCTATCCCTCTCTCCTACCTCCTTCCCATCTCTCTCTCTACCTCTATCCCCCTCTCTACCTCCTCCCCTCTCTCTACCTCCATCCCATCTCTCTCTTACCTCATCCCTCTCTCCTACTCCTTCCCATCCTCGCTCTCTACCTCCTATCCCCTCTCTCTCTACCTTCCATCCCATCTCTCTACCTCTATCCCCTCTCTTACCTCTATCCTCTCTTCTCTACCTCTATCCCCTCTCTTACCTCTATGCCCCTCTCTCTCTACCTCTATCCCCTCTCTTCTCTACCTCCATCCCATCTCTCTACCTCCTTCCCATCTCTCTCTACCTCCATCCCCTCTCTCTCTACCTCTATCCCTCCTCTCTTCTTACCTCTATTCCCCTCTCTCTCGACCTCCATCCCATCTCTCTACCCCATCCCATCTTCCTCTACCTTATCCCTTCTCTCTACCTGTATCCCCTCTCCTCTACCTCCATCCCATCTCTCTCTACCTCCATCCCATCTCTCTACCTCCTTCCCATTCTCCTCTCGACCTCCACCCCTCTCTCTCTAACCTCTATCCCACTCTCTCTCACCTCTATCCCCTTCTCTCTCTACCTCCATCCCATCTCTCTCTCTACCTCTATCCCCTCTCTCGCTACTCATCCATCCCCACCTCATCTATCCTCTACCCCATCCCATCTTCTCTTCTACCTCTATCCCTTTCTCTCTACCTTATCCCCCTCTCTCTACCCTCCATCCCACTCCTCGACCTCCATCTGTCTACCTCCTCCTCATCTCTCTCCTACCATCTACTCCCTCCTCTCTCTTACACTCCATCCCATCTCTCCTACCTCCATCCCTCTCTCTCTACCTCCATCCCCCCTCTCTACCTCCTATCCATCTCTCTAACTCTATCTTCTCTACTACCTCTATCCCCTCTCTCTCTACCTCCATCCCAATCTCCTCTACACTCCATTCCCATCTCTCTCTACCTCTATCCCTTCTCTCTACCTGATCCCCTCTCTCTACCTCCATCCCATCTCTCTCTACCTCTATCCCCTCTCTCCCTCTTACCTCTATCCCCTCTCCTCTCTACCTCTATCCCCTCTCTCTCTACCTCCATCCCATCTCTCGTCTACCTCCACCCATCTCCTCTAGCCTCCATCCCCTCTCTCTACCTCCATCCCATCTCTCTCTTACCTCTATCCCCTCTTCTCTCTACCTCCATCCCATCTCTCTCTACCTCCATCCCATCTCTCTCTACCTCTATCCCTTCTCTCTACCTGGTATCCCCTCTCTCTACCTCCATCCCATCTCTCTCTACCTCTATCCCCTCTCTCTCTACCTCTATCCCCTCTCTCTCTACCTCTATCCCCTCTCTCTCTACCTCCATCCCATCTCTCTCTACCTCCATCCCATCTCTCTCTACCTCCATCCCCTCTCTCTCTCTCTGTCTGTATAATAGCCATTATCATCATGTATTGGTTGTGTGCCAGTGTCTCGCCGTCTCCCTGATTCTAATGGCCAATCCACTCTGAGCCGTGGGGGAGGAGATTAGCCACACACCCAAGCATACACACACTCTCAGTCTCTTACACATGCACGTACACACCACACACAAACACGCATCCTCATCATGAATCAGCTATTCCAGCCATCCACAGCAATCAACTGTCAGATCACTAGAGCAGCAGATCAGTCACACAGTGATGGTAAACTCACAACACTGATCCTCTCAGCATAAGATATAGGCCTACTCACTCACTCACTCACTCACTGCCTTCTGTCTCACCATGCTGATCCTAAATCATCTACTGTCTTGCCACGCTGCTGTCCCAACTTGCTACAATGACTGGGGACCTGATTCTACATCAGTGGTTTGGTGAATGGGTGAAGAGAACACACTTAGTATTGTATAGAGGTCGACCGATTAATCGTAATGGCCGATTAATCGGGGCCGATTTCAAGTTTTCATAACTATCGGAAATCGGTATTTTTGGGCGCCGATTTAAAAAATAAATATTTTATTTAAAAAATGTTACACCTTTATTTAATCTTTATTTAACTAGGCAAGTCAGTTAAGATCACATTCTTATTTTCAATGACGGCCTAGGAACAGGACAGATTTTTAACCTTGTCAGCTCGGGGGATCCAATCTTGTAACCTTACAGTTAACTAGTCCAATGCTCTAACACCTGATTACATTGCACTCCACGAGGAGCCTGCCTTTTAGCGAATGCAGTAAGCTAAGGTAAGTTGCTAGCTAGCATTAAACTTATCTTATAAAAAACAATCAATCAATGACTGTCATTGCTCCAATGTGGAAGGGAGAGAAGACGGTAAGGGAGGCTGTCCTATCTAAATAATCCCTCCTGCCTTTACCTATGTTTCTTATTTAGTCCCGTCACCCTCCTACCACGCCAAAACCCTCACAGCCTGACTTACCCGCATCAGGGAGGGCCAAACAGCCCCAACCAGGAGGCCGAATCCGTAATATTATAGCCCTAACCAGGGCAGAAGGACCAACGCAGCCACACGCAGGGAGGGACAACCAGCCACAACCGAGGGAGAGACCAACCAGGCCACAACCAGGGCGGAACCAACACAGCCACAACCAAGGGAGGGACGCAAACACCCAGCCCCAACCAGGGAGAGACCAAACCAACCATGCCAAAGACACAGGGAGCAGCAACCAGCCACAACCAGGGAGCGACCTACGCAGCCACAAAACCAGGAGGAACACCAGCCAACCAGGAGCAAGCACCAACCGGGAGGACCAAGTCATGCCTACAAACCAGGGAGAACCCATTCAGCCACAACCAGGGAGGACCAGCATCAAACCAGCAAGCCAACCACCGGGAGCAGACCAATAGCCACAACCTGGGAGAGACCAACCAGCACAACCAGGGAGAGACCAACAGCCACAACCAGGGTGGAACAACCGCCACAACCAAGGAAGACCAACAACCACAACCAGGAGAGACCAACCGCCCCAACAGGAGAACCAGACCAACCAGCGCACACCAGGGAGAGACCAACCAGCCACAACCAGGGAGGAACCCAAACCAGCACAACCAGGGAGACCACCAGCCACAACAGGAGAGCCAGACACCAACAGAAACAAACCAGGAAGGAGCAACCAGCCAAACCAGGGAGACACCAAACCAGCCACAACCAGGAGAGAGACCAACAGCCACAACCAGGAGAGACCGCAACAGCCACAACCAGGGAGGAACATCAGCCACAACCAGGAAGACAAAACCACCACCAACCGAGAACCACACACAACCAGGAGAGGACCAACCAGCCACAACCAGGAGGACCAACCAGCCACAACCAAGGAGATACAACCAGGGAGAGACCAACCAGCCCCAACAGGGAGAACCAGCAGCCAAACGGAGAAGACCAACCAGCCACCAACCAGGGAGAGATCCACCAGCCACAACCAGAGAGAGACAACCACCACAACCAGGGAGGACTAACCATGGGCATCCAGCCAAACCAGGGAGGGACCAACCAGCCACAACCAGGGAGGACCACTACAACCAGGAGAGGACCAACCAGCCACAACAGGAGAGACCAACCAGCCACAACCAGGGAGAGACCACAGCCACTGGCACAGCACACCAGGAGGACCAACCAGCCACAACCAGGGAGAACCAACCAGCCAACAACCAGGGAGGAACCAACCCACCACAACCACTGGAGAGACCAACCAGCCCCAACCAGGAGGAAACAACCAGCGCACACCAGGGAGAGACCAACCAGCCACAACCAGGGAGGAACCAACCAACCACAACCAGGGACAACAACAGCCCAACAGGGTGGACCAACCAGCCACAACCAGGGAGAGAGCAGAACCAACCAGCCACAACCAGGAGGACCAACCAGCCCCCAACCAGAGAGAGACCAACAACAACCAGGAAACACCAGCCCAACCAGGGGCGGACCAACCAGCCACAACAGGGAGAGACCAAGCCAACCAGGCCACAACAGGGAGGTCAACCAGCCCAACCAGGGCAGAACACCGCCACAAGCAGGGGAGAGACCGAACCAACCAGCCACAACAGGGAGGACCAACCAGCCCAACCAGGGAGGAACCAACCAGCCACAACCAAGGGAGGGACAAAACCAGCACAACCAGGGGAGGACCAACCAGCCACAACCAGGGAGCGATCAACCAGCCACAACCAGGAGGGACCAACCAGCCCCAACCAGGGAGGGACCAACAGCCACAACCAGGGAGGACCAACCAGCCCAACCAGGGAGGACACAGCCACAACCAGGGAAGAACCAACCAACCAGCCACAAACCAGGAGGACCAACCAGCCCCAACCAGAGAGAGACCACCACCCAACGCATGGAGACAACCAAAACCAGCGCACAACCGGCAAACCAACCAGCCACAACCAGGGAGGACCAACCAGCCACAACCAGGGAGGAGACCAACCATCAGCCACAACCAGGGAGGACCAACCAGAAAACCAGGGAGGAACCAACCAGCCCCACAACCAGGGAGGAACCAACCAGCCACAACCAGGAGAGACCACCAGCCACAACCAGGAGGAACCAACCAGCACAACCACTGAGAGACCAACCCTCCACCTAGGAGACAACAGCCACAACCAGGGAACGAACCAGCAAACCAGGGAGAGACCAACCACCACAAACCAGGGAGACGAACCAACCAGCCACAACCAACCGGAGTGACCAACAGCCACAACCAGGGAGACAGACAACCAGCCCAACAGAGGGAGCAACCAGCCCAACCAGGAAGAACCAACCAACCAAACCAGGAGGACCAACCAGCCACAACCAGGGGACAACCAGCCACAACCAGGAGAGACCGAACCAACGCACACAACCAGAGTGTCAACCAGCCCAACCAGGAGAGACACCAGCCACAAGCAGGGAGACGACCGACACCAACCACAACCAGAGAGGACGCAACCAGCACAACCAGGAGGAACCAACCAGCCACAACCAGGGAGGACAACCAGCCACAACCGGAGGAGCACGAACCAGCCACAACCAGGGAGGATCAACCACACAACCAGGAGGACGAAACCACCCCAAACAGGGAGGACCAACCAGCCACAACCAGGGAGGAACCAACCAGCCACACCAGGAGGGACCAACCAGCCACAACCAGGGAGAGACCGAACCACCACACAACCAGGAAGGACCAGAACCAGCCCCAACCAGGGAGAGACCACCAGCCCCAACCATGGGAGAACCAACCAGCCACAACCAGGGGAACCGAACCAGCCACAACCCCAGGGAGGACACCAAGCCCCAACCAGGAGAGAACCAACCAGCCACAACCAGGGAGACCACGCAGCCAACACAGGAGACCAACCACCACAACCAGGAGGAACCAACCAGCCACAACCAGGGAGAGGAACCAACCACAACCAGCAGACAACCACCACAACCAAGAGAGACGCAACACCACAACCAGAAGACCAACCAGCCACAACAGGAGAGACCAACAGCCACAACCAGGGAGAGACCAAACCAGAGAATAGAGAGAGGGGGAAGTAGAGAGGGAAAAATTATGATCTGGGAACATATGTCTCAGACAGCCGTCTGCCATTGCTTGTAAAAGCATCATCCTGGCTGGCTGCTGGCTCTTTGAAACACACACATGCTACACACACACACGCGCACACACACACACCACACACACACACACACACACACACACACACACACACACACACAACACCCACAACACACAACACACACAAACACACACCACACACACACACACACACACACACACACACACACACACACACACGGCATGTTCGCTGGCTGTTGTTAGAAGCATTATTACAACACACACTCTAACATTACTGCATGTTCTCAAATCACCAGGACACCAGATGTGTGTGTGTGTGTGTGTGTGTGTGTGTGTGTGTTGTGTGTGTGTGTGTGTGTGTGTGTGTGTGTGTGTGTGTGTGTGTGTGTTGGTGGTGTGTGTGTGTATTGATGCCCCAAGTGCTGTAAATCAAAATATATTTTATATTAGCCATCCTTTGCATTGATGACAGCTTTGCACACTCTTGACATTCTTTCAACCAGCTTCATGAGGTAGTCACCTGGAATGCATTTCAATTAATAGGTGTGCCTTGTTAAAGTTCATTTGTGGAATTTCTGCATTTGAGCCAATCAGTTGTGTTGTGACAAGGTAGGGTTGCAAAGGGTCAGAAACTTTACAGTAAATTTCAGGAATTTTCACAGAATTTTCCATGGGAAGTTAAGCCCGGATTTTGGAGAATTTTGCTTAAATTCATCAAATCAAATCAAATGTATTTATATAGCATCAGCTGATATATCAAAGTGCTGTACAGAAACCAGCCTAAAACCCCAACAGCAAGCAATGCAGGTGCAGAAGCACGGTGGCTAGGAAAAACTCCCTAGAAAGGCCAAAACTAGTAAGAACCTAGAGAGGAACCAGGCTATGGGGGGGTGGCCAGTCCTCTTCTGGCTGTGCGCGGGTGGAGATTATAACAGAACATGGCCAAGATGTTCAAATGTTCATAAATGACCAGCATGGTCATAATAGTAATCACAGTGAACAGGTCAGGGTTCCATAGCGCAGGCAGAACAGTTGAAACTGGAGCAGCAGCACGGCCAGGTGGACTGGGAACAACAAGGAGTCATCATGCCAGGTAGTCCTGAGGCATAGTCCTAGGGCTCAGTCCTCCGAGAGAGAGAAAGAAAGAAGAGAAGAGAGAAAAGAGGGAATTAGAGAGAGCATACTTAAATTCATTCACACAGGACACGCGATAAGACAGGAGAAATACTCCAGATATAACAGACTGACCCTAGCCCCCCGACACATAAACTACTGCAGCATAAATACTGGAGGCTGAGACAGGAGGGGTCAGGAGACACTGTGGCCCATCCGATGATACCCCCGGACAGGGCCAAACAGGCAGGATATAACCCAACTTTGCCAAAGCACAGCCCCACACCACTAGAGGGATATCTTCAATCACCAACTTACCATCCTGAGACAAGGCCGAGTGTAGCCCACAAAGATTTCGGCACGGCACACCCAAGGGGG
>NC_036856.1:31713690-31719981 GCF_002910315.2 Salvelinus sp. IW2-2015
TGCGCCAACCCAGACAGGAAGACCACGTCAGTGACTCAACCCACTCAAGTGACGCACCCCTCCTAGTGACGGCATGGAAGAGCACCAGTAAGCCAGTGACTCAGCCCCTGTAATAGGGTTAGAGGCAGAGAATCCCAGTGGAGAGAGGGGAACCAGCCAGGCAGAGACAGCAAGGGTGGTTCGTTGCTCCAGTGCCTTCAAAAAAGTTAGCTTATAACAGTGAACCTTTTTTTGTGGGATACACATAAAGCAATTCTAGGTCTTGTGGCATATTTTGGAATTGCAACCCTCTGCATGCACAGTGCATTCTTCCATCACATGTACAGCTGATTCTCATGATCTTGCACACTAATGAGATGCTGTTGAGCCCACACTACTACACTGTCTGAGCCAAGGACTACATTCTTTCTGGTAAATTTTGATTACAATACTGGGTGGGGTGAATATATTTTATGACATGATTTTTTGTTAACTCGTAAATAGTAGCCTACAGCAAAGTCTGTTTAAATCATTTTTAACTTGTTAACAATTTCAGCTAGTTAGTTTTTGCTACCATGTGGGTTTTAGCTTGCTTGAGCCTGCGACCTGAGGAGTGTTAATTCACCTGTTTCCATACATGTTTCATTTTAAAACATTTATCTTACAAAGGAATTGTTTAATCTAACTGCTTAACTATTTATCTGTACATGGAATTGTATTTTTAATTTTTTCCCTAATCTTTACAGGGAAATGCCACGGGCACTATCTGATGTGTGGAGACATTTCACTGCAGCTAATGTAGAAGGAAAAGCTGTGTACATTTGCAAATACTGTGCCAAATCATATGTGAAGAATGCAACAAAGATGCAGAATCATCTGGCCAAATGCATAATGTTCCCTCAGCGCTCACAACAAGCAACCTCTGACAAAAGTCCCTCTACTTCTATTCGAGGTGAAAATGATGAATCAGACACCTTATCGATAGCAACAGCTCATGGTCCTCCTGGAATCAAGTTTTTTTTGACTCAATGGAGGAACGTAGTCAGAGAAATGCTGATGAATGTCTTACTTGAGCTGTGTATGCAAGTGGTTCACCTCTGATGCTCAAAGGCAATGTGTATTGGAAGAGATTTCTGAATGTTCTTCA
Source organism: Salvelinus sp. IW2-2015 (assembly GCF_002910315.2). NCBI lineage: Eukaryota > Metazoa > Chordata > Actinopteri > Salmoniformes > Salmonidae > Salvelinus > Salvelinus sp. IW2-2015. The sequence continues at coordinate 31,714,817 of NC_036856.1, forward strand.
CCCAGCATACACCCCTCCAACCAGACATGCTTTATCTACTAATTTGTCGGATGCAGAGTTCAACAGAGTTCAAGTGAAGGTCAAACAAATCATAGAGAATGCAGACTGTATTGCCATCATCTCTGATGGGTGGTTGAATGTTCGTGGGCAAAGAATAATTAACTACATCATCTCCACCCCTCAACCAGTATTCTACAAGAGCACAGACACAAGGGACAACAGACACACCGGTCTCTACATTGCAGATGAGCTGAAGGCAATCATCAATGACATTGGACCACAGAAGGTATTTGCACTGGTGACAGACAATGCTGTGAACATGAAGGCTGCTTGGTCTAAAGTAGAGTCCTACCCTCACATCACACCCATTGGCTGTGCTGCTCATGCATTGAATCTGCTCCTCACGGACATCATGGCACTGAAAACAATGGATACACTCTACAAGAGAGCCATGGAAATGGTTAGGTATGTGAAGGGTCATCAAGTTATAGCAGCAATCTACCTCACCAAGCAAAGTGAGAAGAATAAGAGCACCACATTGAAGCTGCCCAGCAACACCCGTTGGGGTGGTGTTGTCATCATGTTTGACAGTCTCCTGGAGGGGAAGGAGTCTCTCCAAGAAATGGCCATATCACAGTCTGCTGATATGGACAGCCCCATCAAGAGGATCCTCCTGGATAATGTATTTTGGGAGAGAGTGGTAAGCAGACTGAAACTCCTAAAACCTATAGCAGTAGCCATTGCACGGATTGAGGGAGACAATGCCATCCTGTCTGATGTTCAGTTTCTGCTTGCAGATGTAAGAGAAGAAATCCGTACTGCCCTGCCCACTTCACTGTTGCTCCAAGCAGAGGAAACTGCAGTTCTGAAATGCATCAAAAAGCGTGACGACTTCTGCCTGAAGCCCATACACGCCACAGGGCACATGTAGGACCCCAAGTATGCTGGCAAGAGAATCCTGTCTGGTGCAGAGATCAACAAGGCCTATGGTGTCATCACCGCCGTGTCTCGCCACCTTGGCCTGGATGAGGGCAAGGTTCTTGGCAGTCTGGCGAAGTACACTTCCAAGCAATGGCTTTGGGATGGAGATGCAATATGGCAGTCGTGCCAACATATCTTATCAGCCACCTGGTGGAAGGGACTTTGTGGATTTCCCCTGTTGCCTCCATCATCCTCCAAATCCCACCAACATCAGCCACCTCATAGTGCAACTGGTCCTTGTTTGGGAACACACACCAAAGCACGCAACAGGCTGCCCAATACAAGGGTTGAAAAGTTGGTGGCCATCGGGCAAATTTGAGGCTTTTTGAGCCTGACAATGAGCCATCCTCAACTAGGTTGGAAAGTGACAGTGAAGATGAGGCCTCACAGTCTGATGTTCAAGAGGTGAACATTGAGGAGGTCCAGGGAGAAGACATGGAAACCTGAGAGGAAGATAACCAAAGCTTTAGTTTCTAGACTATCATTTTACAGATGTATGTTGAAAACGTATTTGTGAGATGAGGTGGATCATTGGGGATCATTTAATATTCCCTTTCTTTTGTTGTTCAGTGAAATCATCCCATGTGAAGAGTCAACTCATTTAATTAAAGTTCAATTTGTAACTAAATCGTTTTTTTATTTCTATTGGAAAGATTTAATCATTTGCAATTATGTCTACTTATGATAAGGTAAAAGGTTTATGTTTCTGTCTCCATATGATATGGTAAATATATCCATTGCAGAAACCATCTACATTTAAATGGTATTAATATTAATTTGCATATATTTCCGTTAATTCCCATATATTCCCATTAATTCCCACGGAAAGTTTCCACCTCTGAATATTCCCCAAAAATGCACAAACCTAGATGTGACAAGGTAGGGGTGATATACAGAAGGTAGCCCTATTTGGTATAAGACCAAGTCTATATTATGGCAAGAACAGCTCAAATAAGCAAAGAGAAATGACAGTCCATCATTACTTTAAGACATCAAGTGCAGTCACAAAATCCATAAAGCGGGATTATGAAACTGTCTCTCATGAGGACCGCCACAGGAAAGGAAAACACAGAGTTACCTCTGCTGCAGAGGATACGTTCATTAGAGTTACCAACCTCAGAAATTTCAGCCCAAATAAATGCTTCAGAGTTCAAGTAACAGGCACATCTCAACATCAACTGTTCAGAGGAGACTGTGTAAATCAGGCCTTCATGGTCGAAGGAAACAACTACTAAAGGACACCAATAATAAGAAGAGACTTGCTCAGGCCAAGAAACACGAGCAATGGACATTAGACCYGTGGAAATCTGTCCTTTGGTCTGATTTTTTTATTCTAAACGCTGTGTCTTTGTGAGACGCAGAATAGGTGAGCGAATGATCTCTGCATGTGTGGTTCCCACTGTAAAGCATGGAGGAGGTGTGATGGTGTGGTGTACTTTGCTGGTGACACTGGCTTTGATTTATTTAGAATTCAAGGCACACTTAACCAGCATGGCTACCACAGCATTCTGCTGGTTTGGGCTTAGTGGGACTATAATTTCTTTTTCAACAGGACAATGACCCAAAACACACCGCCAGGCTGTGTAAGGGCTATTTGGCCAAGAAGGAGAGTGATGGAGTGCTGCATCAGATTACCTGACCTCCACAATCACCTGACCTCAACCCAATTGAGATGGTTTGGGATGAGTTGGACCGCAGAGTGAAGGAAAAGTAGCCAACAAGTGCTCAGCATGCAGTTGTAGTTGGAAGTTTACATACAACTTAGCCAAATACATTTAGTCTCAGTTTTTCACAATTCCTGACATTTAATCCAAGTAAATATTCCCTGTTTTAGGATAGGTAGGTAGGCAGGATCACAAATTTATTTTGAGAATGTGAAATGTCAGAATAATAGTAGAGAGAATTATTTATTTCAGCTTTCTTTTCTTTCATCACATTCCCAGTGGGTCAGAAGTTTACATACACTCAATTAGCATTTGGTAGTGTTGCCTTTAAATTGTTTAACTTGGGTCAAACATTTCGGGTAGCCTTCCACAAGCTTCCCACAATAAGTTGGGTGAATTTTGGCCCATTCCTCCTGACAGAGCTGGTGTAACTGAGTCAGGTTTGTAGGCCTCCTGGCTCGCACACGCTTTTTCAGTTCTGCCCACAAATTTTCTCCAATACCTTGACATTGTTGTCCATAAGCCATTTTGTCACAACTTTGGAAGTATGCTTGGGGTCATTGTCCATTTGGAAGACCCACTTGCAACCAAGCTTTAACTTCCTGACTGATATCTTGAGATGTTGCTACAATATATCCACATCATTTTCCCTCCTCATGATACCATCTGTTTTGTGAAGTGCACCAGTCCCTCCTGCAGCAAAGCACCCCCACAACATGATGTTGCCAACCCCGTGCTTCACGGTTTGGATGGTGTTCTTCGGCTTGCAAGCCTCCCCTTTTTTCCTCCAAACATAACGATGGTCAGTATGGCCAAACAGTTCTATTTTTGTTTCATCAGTCCAGAGGACGTTTCTCCAAAAAGTACGATCTTTGTCCACATGTGCAGTTGCAAACCGTAGTCTGGCTTTTTTATGGCGGTTTTGGAGCAGTGGCTTCTTCCTTGCTGAGTGGCATTTCAGGTTCTGTCGATATAGGACTCGTTTTACTGTGGATACAGATACTTTTGTACATGTTTCCTCCAGCATCTTCACAAGGTCCTTTGCTGTTGTTCTGGGATTGATTTGCACTTCACGAACGTACGTTCATCTCTAGGAGACAGACCGCGTCTCCTTCCTGAGCGGTATGACGGCTGCGTGGTCCCATGGTGTTTATACTTGCGTACTATTGTTTGAACCAGGAGAGAGATGGTGGAGTGGTTTGAAAAATGAGTTTTAATGACTCAACCTAAGTGTATGTAAACTTCCGACTTCAACTGTATGTTTTGAACTCAGTAAGACTGTTGGAAAAGCATTCCAGGTGACTATCTCATAAATCTGGTTGGAGAGAATGCCAGAGAGAGTGAAAGCTGTCAATCAAGGAAAGGGGTGGCTTACTTTGAAGAATCTAATATATGTTTTGATTTGTTTCACACTTTTTGGTTATACATATTTCCATATGTGTTATTTAATAGTTTTGATGTCGTCACTTATTAATTATATTAGTCACTAGTGAAACAACTTTTGACTTGTTACTGTGTGTGTTGTGTGTGTGTGTGTGTGTGTGTGTGTGTGTGTGTGTGTGTGTGTGTGTGTGTGTGTGTGTGTGTGTGTGTGTGTGTGTGTGTGTGTGTGTGTGTTGTGTGTGGTAATAACTTCAATATGGCAGAGTAGCGCGTTATGTGGCTGTTTACTGGCTGATGTGTCTTTGTGGCTGCACATGGCTGCACCAAGATGAGTTTTAATATGAATTGATGGTGGGAGGGAGGGAGGGATGGAGGGAGAGCGTGGGCTCTTTAGAGAAGCAGGGAGGGGAGAAGGGGGAGAGGGGTATACAAGGAGCTGTCACACATCGCTGAGCTTCTTAATGGAAGAGCAGAGCAGGCATCTATCTCTCTCCTTTTCTTTTATCGTATTCTTCTAACTACGTACCTCACACCTCTGTCCTGCTATCTTTTTGTGTAAGAAGAGGGTGTGAGGGTATAATGTGGTAATGAGGGTTAATACGATAGTGGACGGGCAGGCTAAGTTTTATTGTTCGACGACTTGTATTTTGGTGAAGAGGTAGCGGAGCAGATGGAGAGTGAGGGATTCAGAGAAAGGGGAGGTGAGAGGGGGTGGATGGGTAAAGGAGAGAGAAGCAAAGGGCAGAAGTGAGTGGACGAGAGGAGAGAAGGCGGGGTTGCAGGATAATTTTACAGGGGGCTTCGATTTTGATCTGACTTTAAAATGCTTATCAATAATCGCCTGCGTTCCAGAAAATATGCTGAAAAACGGTTTTGATGTTTCACGCATGGTCATTTGGGAAATTGTTATAAGTAATGTTGCCGCGAATAGAAGGCCTTGTGTTGTTATAGTCTCTTCACTATTTGATACTTCGCCTCATACGCATGGCACACACACACACACACATACGACACAACACACACACACACACAAGCACCACACACTATCGAGACACACACACACACAACCACGACAGTGCCACCACACACACACGTACACAGCGCTATGGCTGTGGATCGTTGTGTTGGTGTCCTCTA
>NC_036856.1:31720006-31810115 GCF_002910315.2 Salvelinus sp. IW2-2015
GGTTTGTAACAGACAAATGAACGTGGTACCTTCAGGCATTTGGAAATTTGCTCCCAAGAAATGAACCAGACTTGTGGAGTCTACAATTTTTTGTCTGAGGTCTTGGCTGATTTTCTTTTGATTTCCCAATGATGTCAAGCAAAAGCACTGAGTTTGAAGGTAGGCCTTGAAATACATCACAGGTACAGCCGCCAATTGACTCAAATTATGTCAATTAGGCCTATCAAAGCTTCTAAAGCCATCATAATTTTTCTCGAATTTTCCAAGCTGTTTAAAGGCACCAGTCAACTAGTGTATGTAAACTTCTGACCCACTGGAATTGTCGATACAGTGAATTATAAGTTAAATAATACTGTCTTGTAAACAATTGTTAGAGAAAAATGACGTGTGTCATGCACAAGTAGATGTCCTACACCGACTCCAGAAACTATATTTTGTTAACAAAGAAATGTGGAGTGGTGTGTTGAAAAATGAGTTTTAATGACTCAACCTAAGTGTATGTAAACTTCCGACTTCAACTGTATGTTTGAACTCAGTCAAGCACTGTTGGAAAAGCATTCCAGGTGACTATCTCATAAATCTGGTTGAGAGAATGCCAAGAGAGTGCAAAGCTGTCATCAAGGCAAAGGGTGGCTACTTTGAAGAATCTAAAATATGTTTTGATTTGTTTCACACTTTTTTGGTTACTACATATTTCCATATGTGTTATTTAATAGTTTTGATGTCGTCACTATTATTATATTAGTACAGTGTGACCAAACTTTTGACTTGTTACGGTGTGTTGTGTGTGTTGTGTGTGTTGTGTGTGTGTGTGTGTGTGTGTGTGTGTGTGTGTGTGTGTGTGCTGATGTGTGTGTGTGTGTGTGTGTGTGTGTGTTGTAATAACTTCAATATGACAGAAAGTAGCCGCGTTATGTGGCTGTTTACCTGGCTGATGTGTCTTTGGCTGCCACTGGCTGCACACAGATGAGCTTTTAAATGAGATTGATGGTGGAAGCGAGGAGGGATGGAGGAGAGCGTGGGCTCTTTAGAGAAGCAGGGAGGGAGAAGGGGGAGAGGGTATACAAAGGAGCTGTCACACATCGCTGAGCTTCTTAATGGAAGAGCAGAGCAGGCATCTATCTCTCCCTCTCTCCTTTCACCTGCTGTCAACCTGCTGTCAAGCGACCAATTTCTCCTGATTAATCTGCAACAGTTTAATCTTTAGTAAAATCCGAAAGTACCACACTGACTGCACACACACACACACACACACATACAAACAAACAAACACACAACACAAAACTGCCTGCTGGAGCAGAGGTAGGGAGAGAGAGAGAGAGCGAGAGAGGGGGAGAAAGGCAAAAAGGAGAGAAAGCCCTGAAAAACATTCCCTCTCTTCCCTCTGCTCCCCCTCTTCCCAATGAGCGAGGGATGTCTGGCTGTGTTGTTAATGTGCTGCTGTTAGTTCATTATATAGTCCTCCTGACTGTCTATCTGTCTACCCAGAGCTCGGAACCATGTGGCCTGTTGCCAGGAGACAAGATGGAACTATTTGTAATTTGCATCCTAGAGGAGAGGGGCCGGAGTGGGCGATGCACACCTGACTGCATCAGCCTTGGTGATGAAGGCTTATTGCTGGGCACTGTGGGCAGGTTAACTCAGTGGGAAAACTGATACAGTAGTAGACAGGGACATTCGTTTTTTCTTAGGCCACATGGTCAGGAAAACTTCTGGTATGTTTATCTAGAAATAATTAATTCTGTTCAAATCCAATTTTATTGGTCACATTTTTTTGCAGATTTTATTGCGGGTGTAGCGAAATGCTTTTGTTCCTAGCTCCAACAGTGCAGTAATATCTAACAATTCACAACAATACACACAAATCTAAAAGTAAAAGAATGGAATTAAGAAATATATAAATATTAGGACGATCAATGTCGGAGTGGCATTGACTAAAATACAGTAGAATAGAATACAGTATATACATATGAGATGAGTAAAGCAGTATGTAAACATTATTATAGTGACTAGTGTTCCATTATTAAAGTAGCCAGTGATTCCATGTCTATGTATATAGGGCAACAGCCTCTAAGGTGCAGGGTTGAGTAACCAGGTGGTAGCTGGCTAGTGATGGCTATTTAACAGTCTGATGGCCTTGAGATAGAAGCTGTTCTTCAGTCTCGGTCCCAGCTTTGATGCACCTGTACTGACCTCACCTTCTGGATGAAAACGGGGTGAACAGATTGTGGCTCTGGTGGTTGATGTCCTTGATGTGACATTGGGTGTTGTAGGTGTCCTGGAGGTCAGGCAGTGTGCCCCCAGTGATGCGTTGGGCAGACAGCACCACCCTCTGGAGAGCCAGAGGGGCTCCTCCAAATAGGATCGGACCTCCATTATGGCATCTGCTGAGGGATTCCTTCGTGCTGCATCCCCAGTTGCTTTCTCGTCAAACAGCATCCAAACAGCAGACGTTCGTGGCACTACTACTGGTGCTTCTGCTCCATCTGATCCCTCTTCTTCCTGTTGCCCTGGTGCCTGAGCCAGCTGACTGCTGGGGCTGTCCCTCCCTGCTGCTGAGGTTATTCTTTGAAGAGCCTCATCAATCGCTCTGGCATCACTGAAGGCTAACCTCATTAACCTGGGGTCAAGTGCAGCGGTTTCTGATAGCACGTGATTATGTTCCATTCTGTGTAACTTTCTGTCCATTTATGAACATAGGGTGTCCATCAACTCTGTCACATGTCCTGTGGTTACATTTGCTTCTCTCTGGCAGCTGGCTGTGATTCACTGCAGACCCTTACAGACCCTGCAGACCCTTATTTGGACACTGTGTTAACTAACCTCCAAACGAGCTTCAATGCCATACAACACTCCTTCCGTGGCCTCCAACTGCTCTTAAACGCTAGTAAAACCAAATGCATGCTTTTCAACCGTTCACTGCCCGCACCCACCCGCCTGACTAGCATCACTACTCTGGACGGTTCTTACTTAGAATATGTGGACAACTACAAATACCTAGGTGTCTGGCTAGACTGTAAACTCTCCTTCCAGACTCATTAAACATCTCTAATCCAAAATTTAACCTCCTTCACTCAATCCGCCAAACATACCCTCGTAAAACTGACTATCCTACCGATCCTCGACTTCGGCGATGTCATTTACAAAATATCTTCCAACACTCTACTCAGCAAACTGGATACAGTCTATTACAGTGCCATCCATTTTGTCACCAAATCCCCTTATACCACCCACCACTGCGACCTATATGCTCTAGTTGGCTGGTCCTCGCTACATATTCGTCGCCAGACCCACTGGCTCCAGGTCATCTATAAGTGTATGCTAGGTAAAGCTCCGCCTTATCTCAGCTCACTGGTCACGATAACAACACCCACCCATAGCACGCGCTCCAGAAGGTCTCTCTCACTGGTCATCCCCAAAGCCAGCACCTCCTTTGGCTGCCTTTCCTTCCAGTTCTCTGCTGCCAATGACTAGAACGAATTGCAAAAATCGCTGAAGCTGGAGACTTATATCTCCCTCACTAACTTTAAACATTAGCTATCTGAGCAACTAACCGATCGCTGCAGCTGTACGTAGCCCATCTGTAAATAGCCCATCCAATCTACCTACCTCATCCACATATTGTTTTTATTTACTTTTCTGCTCTTTTGCACACCAGTATTTCTACTTGCACATCATCATCTGCTCATCTATCACTCCAGTGTTAATTTGCTAAATTGTAATTACTTCGCTACTATGGCCTATTTATTGCCTTACCGCCATTTGCACATACTGTATATAGACTTTCTTTTTTTCTATTGTGTTATTGACTGTACGTTTGTTTATTCCATGTGTAACTCTGTGTTGTTTGTGTCGCACTGCTTTGCTTTATCTTGGCCAGGTCGCAGTTGTAAATGAGAACTTGTTCTCCACTAGCCTACCTGGTTAAATAAAGTATCATTTTTGAGGCTGTCACATAGCTGAAAAGAGAGAACAGTAACTTATTAGTTCAGGTTCATGTTTTGTCTACTGATACTACATTCTGATCTACTGCTCATATACATATATAATACTGGATTAAATAATGATGTAGTAATAACTGCTTACTGTACCTCTCTCCACTGATCTCCACAGTGACCTGCTCAAAGGGTTCCAGGACTCTGCACACCTCCTCCACCACCTCCCATTCCTCTTGGGTCAGAGCATCAACAGGTGCATTGACAATGGCCAGGGTAGAGATGATGGCATCCTTTGACTCAAGAAACCGCTTCAACATATACAATGTTGAATTCCACCTTGTAGTGCAGTCTTGTTTAGACCTCAGGCATCCCCATCTGGCATTGTGTAGACTTTAGTTTTTCAGAACCTACTGTGCTCCTGTGGAAGTATTCCACAGCTGCGTTCACTTTGTCCACAGTGGGCTTAATCACCTTCAGAGCATCTCTTACAATCAGGTGGCTTGTGTGGGCAAGACATGGATGATGGGTCCATTTTCGTTTGGTTATGTTATCTGTATTGTCGCTAACACAACAGACCACTTTTCCATCTACTTGCCATTCTCTGGCCACTCTCAACAGTTCCTCTGTCAAGTTCTCTGAGGTGTGTCTGTCGCTGAACTCAAAGCAGTCCAGAAGACAGCTAGACATTGAAGAATCTTCAATGTAGTGACATGTAACCGACATGTAAGAAGTGGTTACCCTTGATGTCCAGCAGTCAGTGGTAAAGCAAACTGCAGTAGCTTTTTGGACTCTTTCCCGCACTGAAGCCTGTGTGCTCTCGTACATTTGTGTAATAAGTGATTTTGAAAGGGTTTTCCTGCTTACAATTGTGTACATTGGATTTAGACTATTTATATAATTTCTAAAACATATGTGCTCCATGATCGAAAATGGCTGGAAATCAGTGGCAAACATTTTAGCCAATGCAATATCAATTTGGCCTTGTTTTGCTACAGACATAGACTTTGGCGTAAACTGGTCCATAGAAGACTACGTTGCTGTGGGTACAGAGTAGGCCTACTTGACTGATGGATACATCTCCACGTGTGGAGGTTCTGGCTCCACCACTATCACTAGCAGGCCCGCTAGTTTCTCGTAGCTCCACTACAGCTAGCTTCCCAGTTGGGTGCACAGTTCACATATGCCGGTGTAGGTTGTGCGTAGAACCTGCTTTATATGAGATTTTGTTTTGGCAAATTCTACACTGTGCTCTAACATTGTCTACATTATTAAAATGCATCTAAATGCTACTGTGCTTCCAACTCATTTTCCAGCTGTTGTTTTCACAGCTGTCCTTCCTCTCTCCTCGGCTGCTAAGTGTGTGACTGTGAGTGAGTTGGCTCGGCCCTCCCTCACGCATCTTTGGTTCATTGGTTGACACTGCGTGTCTGATTGACAGGAACAACAGGTGAGGCTGTTAGTCTGAGCAGACAGTCAGAACGAATGTGTGTGCGCTTGAGCATTTAGGCCTATATTATTTTATTTATTTTTTCGTTCTTTAAATTAGTTAATTCTACTCATTTAAATCTTTTGATTATTTATATCTTATTTTTTAAATATTTTTATAAATAGATTCGGCTTCTGATATGAGCTGGTTCCCAACGTTCACCTACAAGAGAGAACGAAAAGAGACATTCGTTCGCGAATGACCCATCACTATTGCAGTGTAATTGTTTTACACGGAGGGGAGAGAGCATGATGCTCGTGAATTTGCACGTCTCATGTATTGTAAGTGGTAACGATAAATCAAAATCCACAACTTTTTGTTGTTGTCGCTAGGCAAGTCTTAGTCTAGTTTTAGTTTTCTGACACATTCATTTAGGCCTATTTTCTTTTGCGTGTTTCACATAGACAGCCACACGGAGTTATGGCGCATAGAAGGCTGTTAACTGTGCTTTGATTAACAACTAAACAGCAAGTGTTGACTAGTTTATAAAAAGGTGTCCAACGGACTGAATAAAGTAAATTTCCTATAATGTAAGTCGATTTCCTATAATTTAGAAAGCGAGAAAAAAAAGAAAAAAAAGGGGGAATAACAGAAACCTGGAAAAACTAAATCATTAATACATTTTTCATGTAATGTGGGCTATTACTTCATTTTTCTATTTCAATAAAATACATAATTTGAAGAACAAACATTGTGGCATAAAACTGTAAATAAGACTATCATCTCAAGAGAAGACAGATTAAATATTAAGAAAGGTTTAATGTTATCTTACTTAGAAAATAGTCCTGATCATATAGGCCTAGATCTAGACAATATCCAAAACCAAAACTAAACTAACTAACACTACACTGAATTCATACATTTTCAGAAATTTACATTGGACATTTTGTACACAATAACACAACCAATATTTCCAATCTGGGAGGTAAACTCAATAAACTATTCAATAATTTCTATGTGTATTAAAGATTGCATCAAGGCATGAGAACAGGGCTCCCCAACTGGCGGACCACAGGCTGAATTTGGCCCACGGGTGGTTTTATTTGGCCCCCCCAAGTTTTCTAAGCTAAAAATTATAGGAAAATATATATATACAGTACCAGTCAAAACTTTGGACACACCTACTCATTCCAGGTTTTTTCTTAWTTTTTTACTATTTTCTACATTGTAAAATAATAGTGAAGACATCAAAACTATGAAATAATGCATATGGAATCATGTAGTAACCAAAAAAGTGTTAAACATGGCATTCTCTCAACCAGCTTCATGAGATAGTCACCTGGAAAGCTTTTCCAACAGTCTTGACGGCATTCACACATGCTGAGCACTTATTGGCTACTTTTCCTTCACTCTGCGGTCCAACTCATCCCAAACCATCTCAATTGGGTTGAGGTCAGGTGATTGAGGAGGTCAGGTAATCTGATGCAGCACTCCATCACTCTCCTTCTTGGCCAAATAGCCCTTACACAGCCTGGAGGTGTGTTTTGGGTCATTGTCCTGTTGAAAAACAAATTATAATCCCACTAAGCGCAAACCAGATGGGATGGTGAATGGCTGCAGAATGCTGTGGTAGCCATGCTGGTTAAGTGTGCCTTGAATTCTAAATAAATCACAGACAGTGTCACCAGCAAAGCACCCCCACACCATCACACCTCCTCCTCCATGCTTTACAGTGGGAACCACACATGCAGAGATCATCCGTTGACCTACTCTGGGTCTCACAAAGACAGGGCTGTTGGAACCAAAAATCTCAAATTTGGTCTCATCAGACCATATTCAGATTTCCACCGGTCTAATGTCCATTGCTCGTGTTTCTTGGCCCAAACAAGTCTCTTCTTATTATTGGTGTCCTTTAGTAGTTGTTTCTTTGCAGCAATTCGACCATGAAGGCCTGATTTACACAGTCTCCTCTGACCTGTTGATGTTGAGATGTGTCTGTTACTTAAACTCTGTGAAGCATTTATTTGGGCTGCAATCTGAGGTGCAGTTAATTGCTGTTTTTTGAGGATGGTACCTCTAATAAACTTAACCTCCGCAGCAGAGATAACTCTGGGTCTTCATTTCCTGTGGCGGTACTCATGAGAGCCAGTTTCATCATAGTGCTTGATGGTTTTTGCGACTGCACTTGAAGACACTTTCAAAGTTCTTGACATTTTCCGGATTGACTGACCTGGTGACACTGTCCCATAGGGCGGCGCACAATTGTCCCAGCGTCGTCCTGGTTAGGGTTTGGCCGTTGTAGGCCGTCAATGTAAATAACAATTTGTTCTTAACTGACTTGCCTCGTTAAATAAAGGTAAAATAAATCATTAATAATATAAGACCTTCATATCTTAAAGTAATGATGGACTGTCGTTTTTCTTTGTTTATTTGAGCTGTTCTTGCCATAATATGGACTTGGTCTTTTACCAAATAGGGCTATCTTCTGTATACCACCCCTACCTTGTCAGAACACAACTGATTGGCTGAAACGCATTAAGAAGGAAAGAAATGCCACAAATGAACTTTTAACAAGGCACACCTGTTAATTGAAATGAGTTCCAGGTGACTACCTCATGAAGCTGGTTGAGAGAATGCCAAGAGTGTGCAAAGCTGTCATCAAGCCAAAGGGTGGCTGCTTTGAAGAATCTCAAATATAAAATATATTTTGATTTGTTTAACACTTTTTTGGTTTCTAGATGATTCCATGTGTGTTATTTCATAGTGTTGATGTCTTCACTATTATTCTACAATGTAGGAAACACTCAACATAAAGAAAACCCTGGAATGAGTAGGTGTGTCCAAACTTTTGACTGGTACTGTATATATATTTGCGTTCATTGTAGGACATGAAAAAATGTGAAAACACCAGGAAATCAGCTCCAAGTGATTTTAATTTGGGGAATCTGTTCCCAAGTATTCCCACGCATAATAGAGAGACATGTGATCATATGCTATACAAATGTAAGCAAGGTTTGTTTTAGTCAAATAATATATKTTTTTGYGATTCTTGCGGTCAATTTGCAGTGTACAAATGATTTGTAATTGTGTTCTGGCCCCCCAACCATTCGCTCAGGAAACAAATCGTCCAGATCCTGAATCTGGTTGATGATCCCTGCATTAGAATGTACCAGAGGCCACCAAAATAGAGCTCCTTCGCACCCAGCAAGGCCTGGGAGTGCCTGCCTGGCTACTTTTTCTATTTGGCTGGCTACTCTATGTACTTGTGGAAAACACTGTGTGTGTGTGTGTGTGTGTGTGTGTGTGTGTGTGTGTGTGTGTGTGTGTGTGTGTGTGTGTGTGTGTGTGTGTGTGTGTGTGTGTGTGTGTGTGTGTGTGTGTGTGTGTGTGTGTGTGTGTGTGTGTGTGTGTGTGTGTGTGTGTGTGTGTGTGTGTGTGTGTGTGTGTGCGCACGTGTATGAGAGAGAGAGTGGGGAGGGTGAAGGATAGAGGTGAGAAAAAGAAAAAGATGATAGCGAGGGGGAGAGAGTGATGGGGACAGAGAGAGGGGGTGAGATAAGAAGTGTGAGAGCGAGATGAACAGACAGAGGCAGACAGACAACAGGGAGAGACGGGGAGCTGGCTGGGGCTGGATGATAATAAAGGAATGATGTGGAGACTGGCTGACCTCACACACACAGTCTTCAACCCCAATTCACTTCAACATCTGTCGTTGGTCTGTTCTATGGTGAGGTTGTGTGAGTTTATCATGGTGGAGATGTAGCTCTGAGCGTCCTGGGGGGAGATGGCAGCGCACTGGGTTATAATTGGATGGGATAAGAGGAATAAGGAAGGATTACTATACATGATGGACATTTCCTATTAAATTTAATTTAATAGTGTGTGTGTGTAACACATAGCGTGTGCGTGAGTCAAATATCTGTATCGCTTCTGCAGTACAGTTGCCTAATGCTAGTTATGATGGGCCATGATGGTGGTGGCCAGGATTATAGGCTAGACCCAGTGTGGTTGTTTAAGTGACGTGTGCCCACTACTTAGCCAAAAGTACGTCGAACATCTCATTCCAAAATCATTGGCATTAATATGAAGTTGGTCCCCCCTTTGCTGCTATAACAGCCTCCACTCTTCTGGGAAGGCTTTCCACTAGATGTTGGAACATTGCTGTGGGGACTTGCTTCCATTCAGCCACAAAAGCATTAGTGAGGTCGGGCACTGATGTTGGGCGATTAGGCCTGGCTCACAGTCGGTGTTCCAATTCATCCCATAGGTGTTTGATGGGTTTGAGGTCAGGGCTCTGTGCAGGCCAGTCAAGTTCTTCCACAACGATCTCGYCCATTTATGTACGGACCTTGCTTTGTGCAAGGGGGCATTGTCATGCTGGAACAGGAAAGGGCCTTCCCCAAACTGTTGCCACAAAGTTGGAAGCACAGAATCATCATTGTAGAATGTAATTGTATGCTGTGGCATTAAGATTTCCATCTACTGGAACGAAGGGGCCCGAATCATGATAAACAGCCCCAGACCATTATTCCTCCTCCACCAAACTTTACAGTTGGCGCTATGCATTCGGGCAGGTAGCGTTGTCCTGGCATCCGCCAAACCCAGATTAGTCCGTTGGACTGCAAAATGGTGAAGCGTGATTCATCACTCCAGAGAACGCTTTTCCACTGCTGCAGAGACCAATGGTGGCAAGCTTTACACCACTCCAGCCAGCGCTTGGCATTGTACATGGTGATCTTATGCTTGTGTGCGGCTGCTCGGCCATGGAAACCAATTTTATGAAGCTCTCTATGAACAGTTCTTGTGCTGACGTTGCTGCCAGAGGCAGTTTGGAACTCTGTAGTGTAGTGCTGCTCCATACGCATACCGAAGACAGACAATTTTAACGCGCTTCAGCCCTCAGCGGTCTCGTTTTGTTAGCTTGTGTGGCCTTCCACTTCGTGGCTGAGCTGTTGTTGCTCCTAGACATTTCCACTTCACAATAACAGCACTTATAGTTGACCGYGGCAGCTCTAGCAGGGCAGAAATGTGACGAACTGAGATGCTGGAAGGGTGGCATCCTGTGACGGTGCCATGTCGAAAGTCACTGAGCTCTTCAGTACGGGCCATTCTACTGCCAATGTTTGTCAATGGAGATTGCATGGCTGTGTACTCGATTTTATACACCTGTCAGCAACGGGTGTGGCAGAAATATCCAAATCCACTAATTTGAAGTGGTGTCCACATTTTTGCCATGTAGTGTATGTCTGTGTAACTATTCTGTAGATCTCAGGACCGTAATTGTCTTAACATTGTATATGTGTCTGGGCTGTTAGATCACCATTACAGTGTTGAATGCAGCAGCGTTCCCCGACTGGTGGRCCGCGGATGATTTTATTTGGCCCCCAAATTTTTCTCAGCAAAAATAAAGAAAATACTTGTTGTACACAAAAGACTGTAAAAACACCAGCAAATAAGCTCCAATTGATTTAAATTGAGGAAATCTGTAACAAAGTATTACTACACATAGTAGAGATATACAGTTGAAGTCGGGTTTACATACACCATAGCCAAATACATTTGGGTCAGAAGTTTACATACACTCAATTAGTATTTGGTAGCATTGCCTTTAAATTGTTTAACTTGAGTCAAATGTTTCAGGTAGGCTTCCACAAGCTTCCCACAATAAGTTGGGTGAATTTCGGATCATTCCTCCTGACAGAGCTGGTGTAACTGAGTCAGGTTTGTAGGCCTCCTTGCTCGCACACGCTTTTTCAGTCCTGCCCACAAATGTTCTATAGGATTGAGGTCAGGGCTTTGTGATGGCCACTCCAATACCTTGACTTTGTTGTCCTTAAGCCATTTTGCCACAACTTTGGAAGTATGCTTGGGGTCATTGTCCATTTGGAAGACCCATTTGCAACCAAGCTTTAACTTCCTGACTGATGTCTTGAGATGTTGCTTCAATATATTCACATAATTGTCCTCCCTCATGATGCCATCTGTTTTGTGAAGTGCAGCAGTCCCTCCTGCAGCAAAGCACCCCCACAACATGATGCTGCCACCCCTGTGCTTCACGGTTGGGATTGTGCTCTTCGGTTTGCAAGCCTCCACCTTTTTCCTCCAAACCTAACGATGGTCATTATGGCCAAACAGTTCTATTTTTGTTTCATCAGACCAGAGGACATTTCTCCAAAAAGTACGATCTTTGTCCACATGTGCAGTTGCAAACTGTAGTCTGGCTTTTTTATGGCGGTTTTGGAGCAGTGGCTTCTTCCTTGCAGGACTCGATTTACTGTGGATATAAATAGTTTTGTACCTGTTTCCTCCATCATCCTCACAAGGTCCTTTGCTGCTGTTCTGGGATTGATTTGCACAATTCGCACCAAAGTGTGTTCTTCTCTAGGAGACAGAACGCGTCTCCTTCCTGAGCGGTATGACGGCTGCGTGGTCCCATTGTGTTTATACTTGCATACTATTGTTTGTACAGATGAACGTGGTACTTTCAGGTGTTTGGAAATTGCTCCGAAGGGTGAACCAGATTTGTGGAGGTCTCCAATTTCTTTTCTGAGGTCTTGGCTGATTTCTTTTGATTTTCCCATGATYTCAATTAGCCTATCAGAAGCTTCTAAAGGCAAGACATACTTTTCTGGAATTGTCCAAGCTGTTTAAAGGCACAGTCAACTTAGTGTATGTAACCTTATGACCCACTGGAATTGTGATACAGTGAATTATGAGTGAAATAATCTGTCTGTAAACAATTGTTGGAAAAACTGTCATAACTGACTTGCCAAAACTATAGTTTGTTAACACTTCTTATGGCTGCAATCCCGGTAACGGGATGATATGACAACAGCCAGTGAAGGTGCAGGACGCCAAATTCAAAACAACAGAAATCTCATAATTACAATTCCTCAGACATACATGAGTCTTATACCATTTTAAAGGTAATCTTGTTGTTAATCCCACCAAAGTGTCCGATTTCAAATATGCTTTTCAGCGAAAGCACTACAAACGATTATGTTAGGTCACACCAAACCACAATAAGCACAGCCATTTTCCCAGCGAAAGATAGCAGTCACAAAAAGCACAAATAGAGATAACATTAATCACTAACCTTTGATGATCTTCATCAGATGACACTCATAGGACTTCATGTTACACAATACATGTATGTTTTGTTTGATAAAGTTCATATTTATATAAAAAAATCTGAGTTTACATTGGCGCGTTACATTCACTAGTTCCAAAAACATCCAGTGATAGTGCATAGCCACATCGTTTCAACAGAAATACTCATCATAAATGTAGATGATAATACAAGTTATACACACGGAATTATAGATATACCTATCCTTAATGCAACCGCTGTGTCAGATTTCAAAAAAACTTGCCGGAAAAAGCAAACCATGCAATAATCTGAGACGGAGCTCAGAACAATAGTCAAATTAGCCGCCATGTTGGAGTCAACAGAAACCAGAAATTACATGATAAATATTCCCTTACCTTTGATGATCTTCATCAGAATGCACTCCCAGGAATCCCAGGTCCACAATAAATGCTTGATTTGTTCGATAATGTCTGTTATTTATGTCCAATTAGCTACTTTGGTTAGCGTGTTTGGTAAACAATTCCAAAGTCACAAAGCGCGTTCACTAAAACCTGACGAAATGTCCAAAAGTTCCGTAACAGTCAGTAGAAACATGTCAAACGATGTATTGAATCAATCTTTAGAATGTTGTTAAKATAAATCTTGAATAACGTTCCAACCGGAGAATTACATTGACTTCAGATGAGCGATGGAACGGAGCTCCCTCTTATGTGAAACGCGCATGAAACGCGCATGGTGAAACGCGCATGGTGAAAGCATGGTCACCTCATGGCAGTGGTGACTAGTTCTCCTCTCATTCAGCCCCCCTTCACAGTAGAGTCATCAGACAAAGTTCTACAGACTGTTGACATCTAGTGGAAGCCGTAGGAAGTGAATACTCATTCATATCTCGCTGTGATTTCAATGGGATCTTGGTTGAAACTCGACCAGCCTCAGAATTCTCACTTCCTGTTTGGATTTTTTCTCAGGTTTTTGCCTGCCATATGAGTTCTGTTATACTCACAGACATAATTCAAACAGRTTTAGAAACTTCTGAGTGTTTTCTATCCAATAATAGTAATAATATGCATATGTTAGTAATTGGGACTGAGGAGCAGGCCGTTTACTCTGGGCACCTTTTATCCAAGCTACTCAATACTGCCCCTGCAGCCATAAGAAGTTAACAAGACATTTGTGGAGTGGTTGAAAAACGAGTTTTAATGACTCCAATCTAAGTGTATGTTAACTCCCGACTTCAACTGTATGTGATCGTATTCAAATGTAAGCAAGGTTTGAAGTTATTATGTTTTAGTCAAAAATGATATCTGTTTGGTTTTCTTGCGGACAATTTGCAGTCTACAAATGATTTGTAATTTTGTTCAGGCTCTCTGACCATCCACTCAAGAAAAAAATTGTCCTGTGGCTGATCTTGACGATCCCTGGAATACAGTATTGATCCTCTGTTGAATGGCCATTGGGACAGATCATTAGAGTTCCATTACATTCTGTGTTATTACATGCTGTGTAACCTGGGTTCTGTTCAGTTGACATGAAACAGAAGAAATCTATCCTAAAATGGAGTGAAATGCAGAGGTACTTGCAATGATCTGGCTATTGCTAAAGCTAAAAGTATTTTCTACGCTGTGACCGAATGAACACGATCCAGGTGTATCAGGCTACTACACAGAAGGTAAAGCTACATGCAGTGCACAGAGAGGAGGGACCACGCCTTAGTCTGGGTTGCAGAGACCGGGCCAGACACACACTCACACACACACATACACACACTAAGCACACACACCATCCATTACATTCTCTGTCTACTGGGATGGGTAATAGAATCCTGTGTCTCCTCCTCCATACTCTCTCTCTCTCTCTCTCTCTCTCTCTCTCTCTCTCTCTCTCTCTCTCTCTCTCTCTCTCTCTCTCTCTAACTCTCTCATCTCTCCTCCTCCATACGCTCTCTCTCTCTCTCTCTCTCTCTTTCTAACTCATCTCTCCTCCTCCATACCTCTCTCTCTAACTCTAACTCTCTCATCTCTCCTCCTCCATATGCTCTCTCTCTCTACTCTCCTCCATACTCTCTCTCTCTCTCTCTCTCTCTCTCATCTCCTCCATACGCTCTCTTTCTCACCTCCTCCATTCTCTCTCTCTCCCTCTCTCTCCTCCATATGCTCTCTCTCTCATTCTCTCTCTCTCTCTCATTCTCTCTCTCTCTTCTCTCTCCTCCATATGCTCTCTCTCTCTCTCTCTCATTATCTTTCTCTCTCTACTCACTCTCTCTCGTTCTCTCTCTCTCCATCTCTCTCAGGTGCATTCAATATTATTTTCTCATCTCAGCTGAGCAGGGAGAGTCTTTCATGGCTAATTATGAATTTATTCACGATAATAGTGATGTATTATTAATGTATTCTCTGTTGTTTATCTGGAATCTAAATTAGAGTGTGTGTTGTGTTACAGTGTAGAACACTATGGTTGAACAGCAAAGTGATTAGTGCTGCTACAAGCTACAAGCAAACAATGGGGCTGGATCACAACTAGCTTATCGTCACCACCACAGTTAGGCTATGCTAGTAGCATTTCTATTATTCTGTTGTATTGTATTCTATTATCACCTCTACAACAGTATCTCCCCTACTCTGGCATTATCATCATAGCATTATGATAGCTTCATCTTCCCCATCATAATAGGTGCATTGTTTAGTATAACACAACACCAGGTAAAGGAGGTTAAGGGAGTGATATTACACAAAGGATATGCAGATGTGCTATCTTAATTTGATCACTCGCAGAGAATGTTCCTGCACAGCAAGAAAAAGCAAACTTGTAGTGTATTCATGGTTTAAAAAGGCTTCTAAAGTTTGTAATTTCCACTTAAAAATGTCAGACTTGATTTTCCCTAACATGAAATGTATCAACCCCTATAAAAATGTCCATTAATTATCATTAACGTAATAATTCACATTTCCTGTTTCTGCGGAAAACATTATTTTCTTGCTGTGAGAAACTGTTCAAATTAAGATAACACATCTGTAACGTGCCACTGATACAGTGAATAGTGAAGAATATTGTGTGTGTGTACCTGCGTGTATTGTTGAGTACTATGGTAAATCCATGGGTATAACTGTAACCCCTCTGGATAACCGTTTTGAACATCTAGCAAAAACCCTCTTCTCCCCCCACAAGTTTACAGTCAGAGCAATGCTGGGTTTTCTGTTTCAATTCAATATATACAGTTGAAGTCGGAAGCTTACATACACTTAGGTTGGGGTCATTAAAACTCATTTTTCAACCACTCCACACATTTCTTGTTAACAAACTATAGTTTTGGCAAGTCGGTTAGGARATCTACTTTGTGCATGACACAAGTATTTTTTCCAACAATTGTTTACAGACAGATTATTTCACAAGTTAAAGGCAATGCTACCAAATACTAATTGAGTGTATGTAAACTTCTGACCCACTGGGAATGTGATGAAAGAAATAAAAGCTTAAATAAATAATTCTCTCTACTATTATTCTGACATTTCACATTCTTAAAATAAAGTGGTGATCCTAACTGACCTAAGACAGGGAATTTTTTAAGGATTAAATGTCAGGAATTGTGAAATACTGAGTTTAAATGTATTTGGCTAAGATGTATGTAAACTTACAACTTCAACTGTATGCAGGCCATTGGTTGTATGTGTTCATAATAGATTTATGAAGTCTAAGCTGACTCGTTGTGTTGTTTCCATGAATAAATTCCATTATGTCAGAGGAGAGCATTTAATCTTTCTACTGTAGCTTCTCGGAGTCATAGTCTGCGTTCCAAATGGCACCCTATTCCCTATTTCTTGCACTACTTTTCTATTGCACTGTATAAGTAATAGGTCCCCATTTGGGATGCACTCAGGCCCGTTTGATGTGGGTGAAGGGTTACTGGTGTGGCTTCCGCCCAGGGTTAAAACCACAACCATGATATAGCATCTTAATATAGATGATATAGTGTATATAGGCTCTCTGACCTAGACTAGTGCCATAGATCAGCACTCCTACTCTGAGACGCTTTTTAAATACAGGCCCAGAGCCGTAGGCTGTATACATGTAAGTAGAGTATTGCTCTCTGCCCCTGATTATTGCTACTGCTCTGATGCCTGAGAGGGCTACTGATGACAGAGGGAGACCTGTACTGTCGGATGGGAGAGGAGGCACAGGCCTAGTGACTGAATGTCATTGGTGTCTTCAATACTTGAACCTCCTTTAGGCTACCCTCTGTAATGCATTCTAGTAAAGGCTGCTTCCACGACTAACAAAAGGGTGTGTCTCTGTGATGCTCTGATGCAGCACCATATATACTCAGTTTTACCATCCTCTCTTCTATCGCTCTCTCTCTCTCTCTCTCTCTAGGTAGGTTTATCAGTATTCCCTATAAGCTTGGAGTAACTGCAGTGTTACATCTGCATAGATCTGCATACTGACTCTCTCTCTCTGCCTCTTCTCTCTGCTTTACCACGGTAGTACCGCATGCTGTGTTAATGGACTAGCAGAGAGGAAGAAAGAGGGGGATGAGAGATAGAGAACAAGAGGGAGGGATTCTGCTCATTATTCATTCTGTCGTCATCTCCTCTCTGTGGGGTCGGTGGGGTTCGCTTTAAATGTGCTGTACTGTAGTCACTCTGAAATGAATAGTGTCAGGTACCCCACTATTTCTGCTAGTTTAACCAATGAATGTGGTTTAGGGTACAGCTCCTTGTTTAGCTAATGTGGCTAACCAAGCACCAAGCAAGCCACTGATCCTGTGTGTGTAGCAGTGACTGGCTGTGGCTGTAGCAGGCAGCTTGATGCTGAGGGTTTATGTGATGAGGCTGATCCTATGACCCCAGCTGGCTGATTGAACAGATCAGAGAGAGGATAAGAGATGGGGTTGATGCAGCCTGCATCAGCCATGAGGATGGGAGGAGGGAGGGGAGAAGCAGGTTGGCGTTTTATTGTCATGAATCTTGCGCTGGAGCGAATTCCACTAGATGGGCCAGCTGCAAAATTGGCTACATCGTAAAAATCCATGAAAACAAAATGTATTTAAGGTTAGGGTTAGGCTTTAGAATTAGCAGTGTGGGTAAGGTTAGGTTTAAAATCGGATTTTATGACTTTGTGGCTGTGACAGCTAGTGACCACTCTATACAGCTGCCTACAGGGCAAGATTCATGACAATAAATGCCAACCTGCAGGGAAGAAGGGATGAGACAAGAAATAAGGGACTGGTGGGGGGAATAAAGCATGTGGCAGAGAGGGGAAAGGGGAGATGGGAGGAAAGAGGGTAGGGATAGGAGGAGAGAGGGAAACTGATTTTGTAGAGGAGGATATGCTAAGAGGGCTCTCTATCTCTCTCTCTTCCTCTGTCCTCAAGCGTTGTGTGTAAGGAAGGATGGCCCAAAAGAAGACCAGATTTGGCAAGAGCTCTGGAGGGCCTGCAGGGATGTGTTGGGTTCTATCACATTCTCAAGGAGGGATGATACTATCCCTTCGTGGTTAAAGGGGAGTTGGCTAAAGGTTATATGTGTGTGGCAGTGGCTGGATCTGCTCTGTGGCTAGTTACCACAGAAATGCCCCACCCCATGCTGCTGCTGCAGACAGCTGTGTCTACCACTTTGCACAAGACAACGGGAACTGCCAAATGAAATTGTCATTAGGGCCTAGTTGGTGTGTTTTGGGCAATCCATGGGAGAGAACTACTTTATTTCTGTATTTCTCTAGGAAGAGTCTTGGTGGTTCCAAACTTCTTCCATTAAAAATGCTGGAGGCCACTGTGTTCTTGGGGACCTTCAATGCTGCAGACATTTTTGTGCCTCGACACAATCCTGTCTCGGAGCTTTACGGACAATTCCTTAGACCTCATGGCTTGGTTTTTGCTTTGACTGTCAACTGTGGGACCTTATATAGACAGGTGTGTGCCTTTCCAAATCATGTCCAATCAATTGAATTTACCACAGGTGGACTCCAATCAAGTTGCAGAAACATCTCAAAGATGATCAATGGAAACAGGATGCACCTGAGCTTAATTTTGAGTCTCATAGCAAAGGGTCAAAATATTTATGTAAATAAGGTATTTCATTAAAAAAAAATTAAAAAAAATGTTTTGTCATTATGAGGTATTGTGTGTGGTTTGTTGAGGATTTTGTATTTATTTAATTCATTTTCGAATAAGGCTGAAACGTAACGTAATTGTGGAAAAAGGGAAGAGGTCTGAGTACTTTCCGAAAACAGTACTAGGCTATGTGTAGTGTGTGTGCATGCATACGTGTTTGTCTGTTTGCGTGTCTGTTTCTGTTTGTGTTTCTGTATGTTTACTTTTTATTCTCACAGACACGCATTCTAGATTAGAGGAGACAGTACAGATTCTCCTGTACATTATGTTCTGTATATATAGTATCTGTATCTTATTGATAGTGACATATATTGCTTGTTACCATAAAAAAAATGCTAACATCAAAGAGATTTTGTTGTCTTTTCAAGGCCAACTGCCAGGCAAGAATAGAATGGCTAAATCCCAAATGGCACCCTATTCCCTATATTGTGCACTATTGAATACAGTGCCATTTTGGACGTTGACCATGTCTGATAGAGCAGCTCTATCAACAGCATTTAAATGGAAATGACTCGAAGAGAGAGAGAGAGGAGAGGAGAGAGAGAAGACAGAGAGAAGAGGAAAGGAGAGAGAGAGGATGATTYTCACGACATCCAATCAGAATATGGTTATTCAAATCACTTATATTTATATGGAAATATGTCTATTTATATTATCCGCTGTTTGGAGAATGTCAGACTGCCATTTATGTGTGTTTGTCAAATGCCTCCATGGACTGGACAGTCTATCAGTGGTACTTGTTGTGGAAACTGGTATTGAGTCATGGGTCCTCCAACAGTAACATTATCATCCAAGTCACGACGTACTCTCCAAATCCAAATCCAACACTCTGAACAGACGACAAGAGGTTAGTAGCGTCCTAACCTTGCGTTGAGATCTCAGAGTCAACATGCAAGTGCTATACATCATTTAGGCTGAATGTTCAGGAATCAGGAGAGACTGTATTTATCCTACTGTATCGTCTTGTTCTCTCTATGGGAACTTCTATGGGAAGTTTTATGAGCATGAAGTTGAATCTCAAAAGTATTTCCTTGGTTCCTAATGGTCTTGATCTCCTCTCCCAATATTAATAATAACTTGATAAGCTCTTTTTAATACAGGTAACAAAGTGCTTCATCGTAAAATAATGCTAAAAAAGTACTAACAAAGACAGGAGAAAGAAGAATGAAAGAAGATAGCTAATTAAAATCATTGTAGACATTTAGTAGACGCTCATATCCAGATCGACTTACAGGAGCAATTAGGGTTAAGTGCCTTGCTCAGAGCACATTGGCAGCATTTTCACTTAGTCGGCTCGGGGATTTGAACCAACGTCATTTTGGTTACTGGCTCAACGCTATTGCCTGCTATGCTGCTTGTCGCCCCACATTAAAAGCATTTTCATGAAAGTAAGTCTTCAGCAGGCAGCTCTCAATGCTCTCCTCTCTCTCTGACTTATTGAGAAGGAAACAAGGAGAGAGGATTCACCCTGCATCTGGTTGGCTCCAGAAGCAATTTGTCCGTCTGTCCTGTGTGTGTAAGAGGATTGAAGAGTAACTCTGAAATCTGGGTCGTTTGTAACACTGCCTAATCGACCAATTACTCGCCTATTAAATATTATCTTTGCTTCAAACAGACACACACACACACACACACACACTCCATTAAACACGGTGCTGGTCCATCTAATGGATGAAGCAATGACACACACACAAACAGCCATGCTCTGTATCCCTAAAGCTGATACAAACACTAGCGGTAGTCCCAGAGAAAGCTATAGCCAGTCTCCTTCCTGTGGACTGATGAGGCTGGGGCTTAGAGGTCAAAGGTGACTCCTGCAGCCTGGTGCTTCTGGTTCTCTGTCTGCTTATCCTGTGTGTGTGTGTGTGTGTGTGTGTGTGTGTGTGTGTGTGTGTGTGTGTGTTGTGTGTTGTGTGTGTGTGTGTGTGGGTGTGGTGTGTGTGTGGGTGTGTGTGTGTGTGGTGTGTGTGTGTGTGTGTGTGTGTGTGGTGTGCCTTTCCAGCCAACCAAGACAACAGAGGACGGTGGCTCTTATATATGCAATGAAGGAGAGAGATGGAGGAAGAGGAGGGGGGAGGAAAGGAGGGATGCAACAGAGGAGGTATTTAGAGAGAGGATGGGTATATGGATGGCAAGAGAGGTAAAATAAAAAGACAAGGAGAGATAGAGATAAAGAAAATAGGAGATATTTAGATAGACAGAAAATACGGGATAGAGAAAAGAGAGAGGTTCATTTGGAGGTGGCTAGGTTGTTAACTTCTCTTGTATATGTGGGACGGTAGCGTCCCACCTAACCAACAGCCAGTGAAATTGCAGGGCGCCAAATTCAAAACAACAGAAATCTCATAATTAGAATTCCTCAAACATACAAGTATTATACACAATTTTAAAGAMAAASTTCTTGTTAATCCAGCCAAAGTGTCTGATTTCAAAAAGGATTTATGGCGAAAGCACACCTTGCGATTATGTTAGCTCAGTACATAGCCACAGAAAAACACAGCAATTTTTCCAGTCAAAGAGAGGAGTAACAAAAAGCAGAAATAGAGTTAGAATTAATCACTAACCTTTGATGATCTTCATCAGATGACACTCATAGGACTTCATGTTACACAATACATGTATGTTTTGTTCGGTAAAGTTCATATTTATTTCCACAAATCTGAGTTTAGGCGGGACGCTACTGTCTCACTTGGCCAAAAGCCAGAGAAAATGCAGCGCGCCAAATTCAAATAAAATACTATAACAAATCTAACTTTCATTAAATCACACATGAAAGATGTGAAATAGAGTTAAAATTAATCACTAACCTTTGATGATCTTCATCAGATGACACTCATAGGACATCATGTTACACAATAGATGTATGTTTTGTTCGATAATGTGCATATTCATATCCACAAATCTCGGTTTACATTGGCGCCATGTTCAAAAATGCCTCCAAAATATCCGCAGAAATTTCAGAGAGCCAAGTCAAATAACAGAAATACTCATCATAAATTTTGATGAAAGATACATGTTTTACATAGAATTAAAGATACACTTGTCAGATTTCAAAAAAACTTTACGGAAAAAGCAAACCATGCAATAATCTGAGACGGCGCTCAGATATAACCAACATTTCTCCGCCATGTTGGAGTCAACAGAAATACGAAATTACATCATAAATATTCCCTTACCTTTGATGATCTTCATCAGAATGCACTCCCAGGAATCCTAGTTCCACAATAAATTGTTGTTTTGTTCGATAATGTCCATTAATTATGTCCAAGTAGCTACTTTTGCAAGCACGTTTAGTACACATGTCCAAACGCTCGCGCAGGTCCAGGCGAAAACTTATATTACAGGTCGAATACAGGTCGAATAAACTTGTCAAACTAAGTAGAGAATCAATCTTCAGGATGTTGTTATCATAAATATTCAATAACGTTCCAACCGGAGAATTCCTTTGTGTCTACAGAAGTAATGGAACGCAAGGCGATATCATGTGGAATGCGCGTGACCAGGAACTGGCTCTCTGCCAGACCACTGACTGAAACACCTCCCATCCGGCCCCACATCACAGTAGAGGCTTCATTCAACGTTCTACAGACTGTTGACATCTAGTGGAAGGCGTAGGAAGTGCAAACAGATCCATATCTTACTGGGATTTGAATAGGCGATGAGTTGAAAATCGACCAGCCTCAGAATTCTCACTTCCTGTTTGGATTTTTTCTCAGGTTTTTGCCTGCCATATGAGTTCTGTTATACTCACAGACATCATTCAAACAGTTTTAGAAACTTCAGAGTGTTTTCTATCCAATAGTAATAATAATATGCATATATTAGCATCTGGGACAGAGTAGGAGGCAGTTCACTTTGGGCACGCTATTCATCCAAAGTGAAAATGCTGCCCCCTATCCTAGAGAAGTTAAGCTGAGTATAGCAGGATTTAAAAGTCCCTTTTTTCCCCAACAGCTTTTTGTCTGTCAGCAGAGAGAGGGAGAACAGCAGCCAGGCCCATTAAAGGGAATCACAACATTACTTAGGGCTGTGACGGTCATGGAATTTTGAATGGCGGTTATTGGTCAACCAAATGACTGCGGTCTCCGTTATAATCGTAAAAAAATGTACGCACATTTCTCCTCTCCTCTGCTCCTGACTGCATATGCTGTTGCTGCAGGGAGGGAGGTGTTGCCTAGGCAACCAAAGACTCCTTTGCTACAACYCCTTGCTTGTTTCAGCAAGGATCAACAAAGTTTCATCACAATGTAAAGTAGGGTGACCAGACGTCCCCGTTTTCCGGGGACAGTCCCCGTTTTTGGTGGCTTGTCCCCGGCTGGAGCTGTCCCAGGAAATGTCCCCGTTTTTAAACAGACCGCAAAGTGAAATATTTTACTTGGCAAGAAAAACCGGGCAGCAGAGCCTACCGGTTGACGTCTCAATCACGTTGTGCTTGTTTAGGACAACAGAAGGGGCTGCTCGCTATAGCAGCTTCATTCACTCTTCTTCTACTAACTACTTGCTCGCGATAGTTTTAGAGAAAACTGCTGTGGAAAACTCGTCCAGAAGCTAGCAAGTATCAAGTGAATCCACAACATCACCACAAACGTCTTTTCAAGCCAGGTAAGTTACAATCGTTTGAGATACTAGTGGTATTATACTGTCACAATTTATTATATAGATAGATGATCTGCTCTATAAGGTTTTAAATAMGTTATGCTAGCTAACGTTAGCTATGTAGACTAAGTTAGCTAGCTACTGTTATGGTAGCTAGGTTAAAAAACGTTCACATGTAAACATGCAGTGGACGGGCTATTTAGAAAATATGATTATATTAAATGAATGCACAATTAATTCTGAGAATATTTGTGTAGATTACAATTTTAATGGTTTGGCATTATYATAAGTAGTGTGAAAATATATTTAGAAGTGTTCATGGATAACATTAGCAGTGGAGAGGAAGGAGATGAGGAAGACTGGATAGGAAGAAGAGTGAAGGAGACAGAAAAGGAAATGTAAAGATATGGTTACAGAGACTGTCAATTTATTATTCCAAACAATGTTTTTGAGATAAAATACAAAAATGAGGCAAGCAATCGGAATCTGTTAACCAAAGTAATTGATCTAAGAGTATGCTATTTATTAATACAGATTGGAGAGGAAGGAGAAGGGAAAATTAAGGGAGTAAAAAGAGTGAAGCAAGGAGAGTGTAGAAGAGTGAGGTGGAAAGGTGAAGAGAAGGAAAGGAAGACGGGTGACGAAAAGAGGAGGAGAAAGATTGGAGGAGAAGAAAAAGTTAAGAGTGTAAGAAGAGTGACTGTCACGCTCGTCGAAATGAATGGACCAAGGCGCAGCGTGCGTAGCTCCACATATTTTAATAAATCGAAACTCACCAAACAAAACAAACAAGCACAAACGATACGTGACGTTCTGGGCTGCTCACAGGCAGCCACACAAAAACAACATCCCACAAACTAAAGGTGGAAAAAAAGGCTGCCTAAGTATGATCCCCAATCAGAGACAACGATAGACAGCTGCCTCTGATTGCGAACATTACCCGGCCAACAAAGAAATAGAAAAACTAGAATGCCCACCCAAATCACACCCTGACCTAACCAAATAGAGAAATAAAAAGGCTCTCTAAGGTCAGGGCGTGACAGTGACACAAGGAAAGTGAAGAAGAAGAGACAGAGGAGATACAATGACTCTTTCCAAGAAACGGAAATGCACTTTTTATGAAAAACATGATGAGAAAATTTCCATTTCTACGCTCAGGTCTTGACGATAGAATTGTTCACTGCACCCTTTGTAATTCCTCTCTTTCAATTGGCAGCCGGAGAAGAACGGCAGTGGTAGAACATCAGCAGATGAAAAAGCATAAAGCCTCTCTGTTTGCCCGTGTTGGTATGCCCTCTGTCACCACATTCTTCAAGAAGGTAGAGCCTTCCCAAGAAGAATATGGTTTAGCTGTGCAGGAGGGTGTCTTTGCATACCACACTATGTGACACAATCATAGTTACAGATCTATGGACTGCACAGCACAACTGACACGGAAGCTTTATGAGCCAAAGTTTACATGTGCTAGGACAAAATGTGAAGCCACAGTGAGTAACGTGTTAGCACCATGGGCAACTACTTTGGTAACACAGGACCTAGACCAGGTTGAATGTGTGTCCCTGTCCTTTGATGCGTCCAATCATGGACATGTAAAGCTGCTGCCAATAGTAGTCAGATATGTAAGATATATGATGGCAGCACATCTGTGGAAACAAAACTGTTTGATTTTGTTGAATTGAATGGAGAAACACCAGAGGAAATTGCAGCTGAGGTCCTGGTGGTCATCCAAAAATGTAACCCGGAAAACATTCTCTGCCGACAACAAATACCAACTTTGGAGGACTGAATAGGCTGGGGAGGGTCAATGTCCATACCAAAGTTAAAAATGCTCTGCAGCGGGAGGTGATTGGCTTAGGTTGTCCTGCCCGCATCATTCATAACACGGCCAGAACAGCGTTGGATATGATGTTGAGTACCTGCTCACATCATTCATAACACGGCCAGAACAGCGTTGGATATGATGTTGAGTACCTGATCACATCATTCATAACACGGCCAGAACAGCGTTGGATATGATGTTGAGTACCTGCTCACAAAGATATTTGGATATGTTCATATTTTCACCGTCAGAGTAGAAAGACTGAAGGACTTTTGTGAGTTTGTTGGCCAGGAGTACCATAACATTTTAGGACACAGCAATGTTCGCTGGATGTCCATGCTCCCTGCTCTAGAAAGAGTGCTAAAAAGGTATGTGCCATTGAAATCGTTTTTTATTTCTGAAGACAAATGCTCTGTTGTCCTGTGAACAATGTTTGAAGATCCACTGACTGAACTTTGGCTGGCCTTTGTCCATGGAAACTTGACTGTATTCAGTGACACGATCAAGATGCTTGGAGGCCAGGACCACTGTGCTGTGGAGTCCGCTGCAATTCTGAGAAACGTTGAGGCAAAATTGACTGCAAGATGTGATGACAACTTCATTCCAGTTTTGGTCAGAGGACTTCTGAGAGAGCTTGAGGAAAATGGAGCCATGTCTAAAGATAGCTTTCTCAAAACATCCCAATCATTCTTCACTACGGCTGTGAACTACTTGCAAGCATGGGGAAAGCACACAGATAATCTAAAAGATTTACATTGTCTCCTTTTAAAAAGGCAACCTCTGCGTGAAGAGATTCAGAAGGCAGCAGCCACACTGCAGGAAAAATGCCCCAATGTGACCATCAATGAGGATGCATTGTGTGATGAGGTTACTGGCCTGCAAGAGTTCCTAAAGGGGGGATCGCTTGAAGAATGGAAAACATCGGAGACACCGCTTAGTCAGAGATGGAGCACGGTGGTTACCCACTTCAAAGAGAATGACATCCCACACACTAACCTGGCTAGATTAGTGTATTTTGTCATGTGCTTACCTGGAAGTAATGCACCAGTCGAGAGAGTGTTCTCCCAAATGAATGATCTATGGACAGCAGTAAGAAATAGGTTCACTGTTCCTACCATCAAGGCCATGCTTATTGTGAAGACCAACTTCAACCTCCCCTGCCAGGTGTTCATGGAGAAGCTGGCCAAAGACAGAGCAATCCTGAAGAAACATTCTTCTGAGAAATATACAGATTAGGTTGGTATAAGTATATTATGTAGTTACCAATCTCATCAGCATCTTATTTCTTTATTATGTTGTTAACTATTTCACATATACTATTGTCTGTTTTTTYAAATTTTGCTCATGTTCTCTTCTGCTCTTATTCTACCAGGACCACTGAATGGCTGTTCAGATCGGACAGTTCAGTCTTGTCTGTAGTGTTTCTGTAATATAGTTGTTTTCTCTGTCTATCACAGTGTGCCTGTTAGACTAAATACATGAAACCGGAACTGTCCTTCTTTATATTTCATAGATATAACATTGGATATTTTAATTATATATTGACCTGCTGAACTGGAAATGTCCCCGGTTTTCATTTCATAAATCTGGTCACCTTAATGTAAAGTGTCCATGTTACTGTGGAAACGGACTCAACGCCACTTCATGCCCTGGCCATCTCTTCTTCAGTCAGCTTTGTTCCAGTAAAAAAATTTTTTAAAACCGGTTTAAAGCGGTTATGGCGGTTATTTTATTTTTATGACAGTCTTCATCCATCATCGTCGGTTACAAGGTAATACAGTAGTTGTGCAAGCCCTAAACACAAGCCCTAAACACAAGCCCTAAACACAAGCTCTAAACACAAGCTCTAAACACAAGCTCTAAACACAAGCCCTAAACACAAGCTCTAAACTCAAGCCCTAAACACAAGCCCTAAACACAAGCCCTAAACACAAGCCCTAAACACAAGCTCTAACCACAAGCCCTAAACACAAGCTCTAAACACAAGCCTTAAACACAAGCTCTAAACACAAGCTCTAAACACAAGCCCAAAACACAAGCCCTAAACACAAGCCCTAAACACAAGCTCTAAACACAAGCCCTAAACACAAGCTCGAAACACAAGCTCTAAACACAAGCCCTAAACACAAGCTCTAAACACAAGCCCTAAACACAAGCCCTAAACACAAGCTCTAAACACAAGCTCTAAACACAAGCCCAAAACACAAACACCGCCCTATAGACACAATAGGGAGGGGATCTACTGTAGGAAGTCTACCAGTAGGTGTTTTCTAATAATGGCTTCTTCACTCACTGTGGGCCTCATTAGCTAGTGAATGCCAGCTTCATTCATTCAACCAGACAGACTGTGTTAGTAGGACTGAGTCTATCTGTCTATGCATGACTGGATATGCATGAGTGTTCTAAAAGTGTGTGTGTGTGTGTGTGTGTGTGTGCGGGTGTGTGTGTGTGTGTACCTCGCTGTTTCATTGGGGGCCACTAGAGTGGTCCCCTCCCTGCCTGTTCTAAAGTGTCCTTCTGGGGGACACGAGACCCTCCACAGCCACACACACACACACACACACACACAGGAGGGCTGTCAATCAAATATTGATGAGGAGAGGTCTGTAACCCTCATTACAACAGACCTCCTACCCACCTTCACAGAGTGTGATCTCTATGGTACAGTAACAGTAATCTAGTGGGGCATTGGCTGATCCTGAGGTCAATTGATCCCTTGGTGATCACTCTCTGTCTCTGACAGGTAGCAAGGGACCACGCACACACAGTATACTACACACACACATACACACACTATTGCGAGCCAATACGGAATCATTGACGAGTTCCCCTTTCACCAGATGGAGCTCAACAATTACATGTGTGTGACTGTGAGGGTTGGGCGATATAGCGAAAAGTGGTTTTAATGGGCATTTTTCCATTCTGATTGCTTTATACTGTTCAACCAAACTTTAACCAAAAATAATATTCGGACAAAACTGACAGTGAAGTAGTTATATTTGAAGAACATTGCATAGGAATTAAAATCCTCCTTTGTTGCCGCTTACTCTTGTACTTGACCAATGGTTGCAATTTGAATAGTTACTTGTTCACTTCCAGCATAAAAAAGTAAAACATTTCCTGCACTAATTTCTTATCATTTACACGCTGTGCCACATTTATTTTGTCTTAGCATGCCTCTATTTCGTGCCTCCACTGTGTATTTTTGGCTTCAGTTGCAGTTCTTACTTTTGCCACTAGGGGTAGTTGGTTGATTTCAGAGGATCTATTTGGCAAGCTTGCCCTCCCGAAGTTGTTGTGCTAGAAAGTTATCTAGTGTGTTTGTGTGAGTGTCCCTAGACCAGGGATGGGCAACTCCAGTCCTCGGGGTCCAGAGTGGAGTCACTCGTTTCCCCATACCTAGCAAACACAGCTGATTAACTTCTTATGGCTGCAGGGGCAGTATTGAGTAGCCTGCTCCTCAGTCCCAGTTGCTAATATATGCATATTAATATTCGTATTGGATAGAAAACACTCTGAAGTTTCTAAAACTGTTTGAATTATGTCTGTGAGTATAACAGAACTCATATGGCAGGCAAAAACCTGAGAAGTTCCACTTCCTGTTTGAATTGTTTCTGAGGTGGCAGATTTTCAACCAAGCTCTCATTGAAATTACAGCGAGATATTGATGAGTTTTCACTTCCTACGGCTTCCACTAGATGTCAACAGTCAATAGAACTTTGTCTGATGACTCTATGTGAAGGGGGGCGGGAGGAGGACGGGAGTGAATGTAGGGTCATTCACTGCCATGGAGGTTTTGAGCAAGGTGGGCATTTGTAGACACGGGGGCGCCTGTACAGAGCGGAGGACGCGGTCGCGGCGTGAGCGCTGTAACCTGTGGCGCTCTCACTGCTTGAAGTTCAATCTAATTCTCCGGTTA
This sequence comes from Salvelinus sp. IW2-2015, assembly GCF_002910315.2. Classification (NCBI taxonomy): domain Eukaryota; kingdom Metazoa; phylum Chordata; class Actinopteri; order Salmoniformes; family Salmonidae; genus Salvelinus; species Salvelinus sp. IW2-2015. Next base: position 31,748,901 of record NC_036856.1, read on the forward strand.
GAACGTTTATTCCAAGATGTATGTTAACAACATTCTAAAGATTGATTCAGAGTACATCGTTTGACATGTTCTCTACTGACTGTTACGGAACTTTTCGGACATTTTGTCACGTTATAGTGGAGCGGCTTTGTGACTTTGGAATGTTTACCGAACTGACCGCTAACCAAAGTAGCGCTTTATTGGACCATAAATAACGGCCATTACAATCAAGCGTTTATTGTGGACCTGGGATTCCTAGGACTGCTATTCTGATGAGTTATCAAAGGTAAGGAAACATTTATCATGTATTTTCTGGTTTTGTTGACCCCGACCATGGGCGGCTAATTTGACTATTGTTCTGAGCTCCGTCTCAGATTATTTTGCATGATTGCTTTTTCCGTAAATTTATTCTGATCTGAACAGCGGTTGCATTAAAGGAGAGGTATATCTTATATTCATGTGTAGTAAACTTGTATTATCATCTACATTTATGATGAGTATTTCTGTTGAAACGATTTGTGGCTATGCAAATCAACTTGATGTTTTTGGAACTAGTGAAGTAACGCGCCAATGTAAACTCAGATTTTTGTTATAAATATGAACTTATCAAACAAAAACATGCATGTATGTGTAACATGAGGTCCTATGAGTGTCTCTGATGAAGATAATCAAAGGGTTATAGTGATTACTTTTATCTGTTATTGTGCTTTTTGTGAAAGCTATCTTTCGCTGGGAAATGGCTGTGCTTATTGTGGTGTGGTGTGACTTAACATAATCGTTTGTAGTGCTTTGCTGAAAAGAATATTTGAAATGTCGAACCTTTGGTGGGATTAAACACAAGATACCTTTAAAATGATATAAAACACATGTATGTTTGAAGAATTTTAATTATGATGATTTCTGTTGTTTGAAGATTTGGCGCCCTGTGCACTTTCCATGGCTGCTGTCATATCAATCCCGGTAGCGGGATGCAGCCATAAGAAGTTAAACTAATTACTCTTCAACTGAAGATCAGTCTGTCTTTTATATAGCTCTCAGTAATAACATCACACACTGCATCTGGAGAGACTGACAGCGATCTTACAAACAACTAGAACACACACAAAGATCATAGCTTTGATACCACAACGCTGTGCCGAAAATTGACACACACACAAACTTGAAAAGTGTACAAACAGGCCTATTTGCTGTGTGTCATGTATATAGTGAGGCATGGTCATGTGCAATGGGAGGAGGCTGACAGATAACAGACATCATCCGCTTAGATCATTCTCTGTGTGACAGGAGAGAGATGGTGTGGGAGGTTACAGTGTAGGGAGGGGGGAGAGGAAGGCAGGAGAATCATGTGTGTGTGTGTGTGTGTGTGTGTGTGTGTGTGTGTGTGTGTGTGTGTGTGTGGTGTGTGTGTGTGTGTGGTGTGTGTGTGTGTGTGTGTGTGTGTGTGTGTGTGTGTGTGTGTGTGTGGTGTTGTGTGTGTGTGTGTGTGTGGTGTGGATGTGTGTTGTTGTGGAGTGTGTGAGACAGACTAGGCTGTGATGGAGTGTGTGTGGTACTGAAATAAAGCAACTGATAAATTCTGTTTATTTTCTCGGCAGCAGAAATACTCTTAAGCTGTCAGGAGTTAGATGAGTCAGTTCTGAATCTCTTATAACCTGTCTCAGGAGTTAGATGAGTGCGTCTGATCTCTTAACCTGGTCAGGAGTTAGATGAGTCAGTCTGAATCTCTTAACCTGCTAGGAGTTAGATGAGTCAGGCTCATGAATCTCTTAACCTGTCAGGAGTTGATGAGTCAGTCTGAAATGTCGTGTACCTGTGCATGGAAGTTAGATGAGTCAGGGTCGTGATCTCTGTAACCTGTCAGGAGTTAGATGAGTCAGTCTGGAATCTCTTACCCTGTCAGGAGTTGGAGTGGTCAGTCTGAATCTCTTAATGTCAGGAGTTAGAGTGAGTCAGTCTGAATCTCTTAACCTGTCAGGAGTTAGATGATGGTCAGGTCTGAATCTCTTACTGGTCAGGTGAGTAGAGTGAGTAGTCTGATGGGGGATGGTGGAAGAGTGCAGTCGAGGCATCAGCGAGCGGCGCGCGCTAGCACGAGTGGAGATCCAGTCAAAACTAGAGACATTGTTTAGGCTGATATGAATAGAAATTATCTCTTCAGTGTGTGTTAAAGAATACCAGTGTGTTGATCATCGGTAGGGATGGGTCGAAAAGGGAGGCGTTGAGAGGGGAGGGGATGATGAGGGAGGGAGGGAGGGAAAGAAAAAGCAAATCAGCAGCAATAGTGTTCAAACTTCAAACCTTCAAACTGTATGAGTGTGATGTGATTATCTGATGGCATATTGAACGGAATCTGATCTGATTAGGGGGTCAGAGAGAGGAGGGGGCCCCTGAGGTCCCTCATTCCCCCCTCCAGACTCTGTTCTCCCTATCTGTACCCCAACTCCTTCAAATCCTGTTTAGAGGGCTCACAAGAGAACCAGAACACACACTTACATAGACCACTGCAGGAATCATCTGCACATTCGTGGTAGGCTAAATCTGCAACAGTATAACATGATTGGCCATGTGTTCAGTATCTCCTTTACATTCTCTAGAGCCATAATGCATAGTCTCTCACCTCTGTATGTGTCTGTCAGACAGCAACAGTGGTAGGCCTGATCACCGACAACCACGAGACAGTCTATAGGGAGGAGGTCAAAGACCTGGCCGTGTGGTGCCAGGAGAACAACCTCTCCCTCAACGTGACCAAGACAAAGGAGATGATTGTGGACTACAGGAAAAAGAGGACCGAGCACGCCCCCATTCTCATCGACAGGGCTGCAGTAGAGCAGGTTGAGAGCTTCAAGTTCCTTGGTGTCCACCACCAATAAACCAACATGGTCCAAGCACACCATTACAGTTGTGAAGAGGGCATGACAAAACCTATTGCCCCTCTGGAGACTGAAAGGTTTGGTATGGGTCCTCAGATCCTCAAAAGGTTCTACAGCTGTACCATCGAGAGCATCCTGACTGGTTGCATCACTGCCTGATATGGCAACTGCTCGGCCTCRGACCGCAAGGCACTACAGAGGGTAGTMCMWACGGCCCAGTACATCACTGGGGCCAAGCTTCCTGCCATCCAGGACCTCTATACCAGGCGGTGTCAGAGGAATGCCCTAAAAATTGTCAAAGACTCCAGTCACCCAAGTCATAGACTGTTCTCTCTGCTACCGTACGGCAAGCGGTACCGGAGTGCCATGTCTAGGTCCAAGAGGCTTCTAAACAGCTTCTACCCCCAAGCCATAAGACTCCTGAACATATAATCAAATGGCTACCCAGACTATTTACATTTCCCCCCCCTCTTTTACACCGCTGCTACTCTCTGTCTGTTATCATCTATGCATAGTCACTTTAATAACTCTACCTACATGTACATATTACCTCAACTAACCGGTACTACCTGCACATTGACTCTGTACCGGTACCCCCCTGAATATAGTCTTGCTATTTTTATTTTACTGCTTCTCTTTAATTACTTGTTACTTTTATTTCTTGTTCTTATTCGTATTTTTTTTTTWAACTGCATTGTTGGTTAGGGGCTCGTAAGTAAGCATTTCACTGTTAGGTCTACACCTGTTGTATTCGGCGCATGTGACTAATAAAATTTGATTTGATTTGAGGGGCTGTGCGGTCAACTGTACCGGTGTTCATTCACGGACTGGTTTATATTTTTACCTTACCTTCTATAATAGTATTTTAATGTTATATTTGTTACATTAAATAGTTCAGTAATGACTTGAAAAAAGGATGTCAATAATCTGTTTTTATGGCCAGTAAAAAAATATATATACAAAAAAATGAAACCTGATGTCACGTTCCTGACCTATTTCTGTTAGTTTGTTGTATGTGTTAGTTGGTCAGGACGTGAGTTTGGGTGGGCATTCTATGTTGTCCGTTTCTATGTTGGTTTAAGGGTTGCCTGGTATGGCTCTCAATTAGAGGCAGGTGTTTGGCGTTCCTCTAATTGAGAGTCATATTTAGGTAGGTTGTTTCACAGTGTTCGTTGTGGGTGGTTGTCTCCTGTGTCAGTGTTTGTCGCACCATACGGGACTGTTCGGTTTMTGTTGTACATCGTCATTTTATGTGTAGGCTYTTTTCCCTGTTCGTGCGTTCTCGTGTTTAATGTAAGTTCGTCGTTCAGGTCTGTCTACTCCGTTTGTTGTTTTGTTAGTTTATAGTMAAGTTCGTGTTTTCGTCTTGTCTTTAATAAATATTATGTGTTCACAACCCGCTGCGCCTTGGTTCCCTCAATACTCCTCCTTTTCGGTTGAAGAGGAGGAGGACCACCGTTACACCTGAGGACTGTTAGCTAACTTTCTAGCACAGCAAGTCAACAACTTCGGGAGGGCAAGCTTGCCAAATAGACCCTCTGAAATCGATCGACTACTAATTATTGTCATGAAGATTTTTGGGGTTGTTGACGAAATAGAGGCATACTAAGACAAAAGAAACGTGACACATTGTGTAAATGATAACTAATTAGTGCAGGAAATGAAGAAATGTACGAAAATGCTGGAAGTGAATATAGGAATTGAGGAAATAACTATGCAAATGGAAACCATTGGTTGAGTACCAGAGTTTGAGGCTACAAAATATAATTTTGATTCCTATGCAATGTTCTACAAAATGGACTACTTCACTGTCAGTTTTGTCCTAATATTTTTGGTTGAAGTTTGATTGAACAGTATAAAGCAATCAGAATGGAGAAAATCTAATTAAAACCATTAGAATAAATGTGGTGCCATGCTCTACCCATAAAGCACAGTTAGAACTTGCATTATTCAGAAACATCAAATTGGAGGAAATAGCTTCATACTGTCCAGAATTTGACAAATACTGTGATATGATATTTTGGCCATATCGCCCAGCCACACACAGCCAGGCATCCCCAGTTGAGTCAGCTATGTGTCTGTCTGTCAGATGTGAGAACAGATGTGTGATGTGATGACGAATGAGATCAGACAGAATCCTATTTGGCCTTTAGAGACAGAGGAGAGGAGGGACTAGACCGATTCAGCCTGGGATTGGCTGGGCTGTTACTCTGAGCGAGTCCTATCCAGGCTGTGATTGGCTTGTCGTGGCCAGTCTAGTCTGTGATTGGCTGGATGTGGCCTATCCAGGTTATGATTGGCTAGGCGTGGCCCACTGTGTCATAAAGTGGATTAGAGCCGTGGTTATGGATGACATCCTCTATATAATCTGATTAGATTAGACTAGATTAGCAATGGATACAGGATTAACAGCTAATTAGGGGATATAACAGCAGCTCCCCTTTATTCTATCAGCTGGGTTTGGGAAAACCTCACCCACTGTTTCACCCATACTATCGGTGCTTAGACTTGATGGATGGAATACACAAACAGTTGAGTGGTATACACACACACAAACACACACACACACATAGACACACTCACACACATCTAGAGCCCTATAAAATACGTGATGCTGAGAACATTAAAGGTGTACTATGCAGAAATCCCTCCACCATTTCCTGGTTGCTAAAATTGTAATAGTTCAACTAATTTCAGTGTATGTGACAAAACAAGCAATGTATAGTGTAGACAGTCATTGTACCATCTAAACCGCTGTGAAATATATTTTCCTTATCCGAAAATATTGTATATTCAGCTGTTTGAAGCTGGTAGACTCAAAAACTAAACTTAAGAATGTGAAGCATAGAAATATTGCACATAGAACAGATCTATCACTTCTTGGACTTGCTTGCAAAGAGAATGACAGATCTATAACTCACAAACTTTGGCTACCATGATCTAAATAAAGATCAGGGAGTTCAGCAAAAATGAAGACATACCTTGTAATAAACAATTCCATTAATCCGATTGGTATTTGACCATTCATTTCTACAAAACGTGCAGGGTTGATGGAGTTGTTGTAGCTTGCTTACTCCATCCCCAAACACCATGCTAGATCAGAGTGGACCAGTTCATTTTATATGGCACAGTGCACTTCGATAGCTGTCCATTTTATATAATCTACTAGCAACATAACATGACAAAACTCTTTGGGTACTTCAGTACCTACTTACCCATTCGCCTAAGAAGGATGTAATTGCAGACTGCGATTAGGGTCGTTTTCTGATATAAGCGTTTCTTGATATCAAGTTACACCCATGGCCATTTATTTCGCATCGCGGACAACAGTTGTTTACATCTTTGGCATTATAGCTAAGCCTAACTCTATTCCTAACATTAACCCCAGTCTCCTAACCTGCCACACTAATTCACCTAACCTGCCATGCTAATTCATCTAACCTGCCACGTTAAATATTCTTAGTCTTCTTCTTAGGAATCTTCTTAAATTGCACCAGCATCTAATCCTGCACCTATATACTATCCCCCAAAACCAACCACCCCACCCCACTACTTGGCCCTAAACGATCTTTCACCAGGACGTCGGCCTGGGAGGATGGAGCCCCGTCTCTCAAAACTTCCTGTATATCTTCTGCACTAAGATCTCTCACACCCAAATATTTCTCTGCTGTTGCAACTACCACATATATCTTCTGTGATTTCCACTCCATCAGTGCAGTGCAGTTAATCACCCTGGCTATAAATGCAGGAAATCCAACCTTACTAAAACTCATCCTGTCTGGCAGTCTGCTACACCATATTAATTTACCTCCATAAAACAAGCAAAACACACAAGAACTATGGTCAGAACGTGACAGTACCCCCCTCCTGAGGTGCGGACTCCGAACGCACCCCCTAAAACTCAAGGGGAGGGTCTGGGTGGGCATCTGTCCGCGGTGGCGGCTCCGGCGCAGGACGAGGCCACCACTCCACCATTGTCATTGTCCCCCTCCTTAGCGTCCTTTGAGTGGCGACCCTCGCCCCCGACCTTGGCCTAGGAATCTTCACCAAGGTCCCCACTAGATTGAGGAGACAGCTCAGGACAGAGAGGTAGCTCAGGACAGAGAGGTAGCTCAGGACAGAGAGGTAGCTCAGGGAGGTAGCTCAGGACAGAGAGGTAGCTCAGGACAGAGAGGTAGCTCAGGACAGAGGGGCAAGCTCGGACTTGAAGGGCAGCTCCGGACAGAGAGGCAGCTCCGGACAGAGAGGCAGCTCTGGACTGAAGGGCAGCTCCGGACTGAGGGGCAGCTCATGACTGAAGGGCAGCTCATGACTGAAGGGCAGCTCATGACTGAGGCAGCTCATGACTGGAGGGCAGCTCATGACTGGAGGCAGCTCATGACTGGAGGGAAGCTCATGACTGGAGGGCAGCTCATGACTGGAGGGCAGCTCATGACTGGAAGGCAGATCATGACTGGCGGCGGCTCTGGCAGCTCCTGACTGGCGGGCGGCTCCTGACTGGCGGGCGGCTCTGGCGGCTCTGACTGGCGGGCGGCTCCTGACTGGCGGGCGGCTCCTGACTGGCGGGCGGCTCTGGCGGCTCCTGACTGGCGGGCGGCTTCTGGCGGCTCCTGACTGAACGGACGGCTCTAGCGGCTCGTGACAGTCACGCCTGGTGCGTGGTGCCGGAACTGGTGGTACCGGACTGGAGACACGCACCTCAAGGCTAGTGCGGGGATCAGGAACAGGGCACACTGGACTCTCGAGGCGCACTATAGGCCTGGTGCGTGGTACCGGCACTGGTGGTACCGGGCTGAGGGCATGCACCTCAGAGCGAGTGCGGGGAGAAGGAACAGTGCGTACAGGGCTCTGGATACGCACAGTAGGCTTGGTGCGTGGTGCCGGAACTGGAGGTACTGGGCTGGAGACACGCACCACAGGGWGAGTGCGTGGAGGAGGAACAGGGCTCTGGAGACGCACTGGAAGCCTGGTGCGTGYTGTAGGCACTGGTGGTACTGGGCTGGGGCGGGGAGGTGGCGCCGGATAGACCGGACCGTGAAGGCGTACAGGAGCTCTTAAGCACCGAGCCTGCCCGACCTTACCTGGTTTAATGCTCCCCGTAGCCCGACCAATGCGGGGAGGTGGAATAACCCGCACTGGGCTGTGTTGGCGAACCGGGGACACCATACGTAAGGCTGGTGCCATGTACACCGGCCCGAGGAGACGCACTGGAGACCAGATGTGTTGAGCCGGCTTCATGGCACCTGGCTCGATGCCCACTCTAGCCCGGCCGATACGTGGAGCTGGAATGTACTGCACCGGGCTAAGCACACGTACAGGAGACACCGTGCGCTTTTCCGCATAACACGGTGTCTGCCCGTACTCCCGCTCTCCACGGTAAGCACAGGAAGTGGGCGCAGGTTTCCTACCTGACTTCGCCACACTCCTCTTTAGCSCCCCCCAATACATTTTTGGGGTTTCTTCTCGGGCTTCCAGCCACGCTTCCGTGCTGCCTCCTCATACCACCGCTCCTGGGCTTTAGCTGCCTCCATCTCTACACGAGAGCGGCGATATTCTCCAATGTTAGCCCAGTGTCCTTTACCCTCCAGAATTTCCTCCCATGTCCAGGAGTCCTGTGTAGTGGGCCGCTGCTGCTGCTGTCGCTGCTGCCCGTTGCTACGCTGCTTGGTCCGAGATTGGTGGGTGCTTCTGTAACGGCAGCCTTCCTCCTCTTCGTCTGAAGAGGAGGTGTAGCAGGGATCGGACCAAGACGCAGCGTAGCTTGTGCTCAACATATTTAATAATGACGATTAAACAGTGAACACTTACAAAATACAAAATAACAAAATGTGGCAAACCGATACAGCCCTATCTGGTGCAGAGAAAACGCAGAGACAGGAAACAACCACCCACAAACCCCAACACAAAACAAGCCACCTATATATGATTCCCAATCAGAGACAACACAAAACATCTGCCTCTGATTGAGAACCATATTAGGCCAAACATAGAAACGGACAAACAAGACACACAACATAGAATGCCCACCTAGCTCATGTCCTGAACAACACTAAAACAAGCAAAACACACAAGAAATATGGTCAGAACGTGACAGATATGTACTTTTCAACACTTTTGGAAGGTATAGCCTATCTCAAGCTGGTCCCCCTCCGACTCAGAGCACAGAGAATCAGACTGATCCAAACTCACTGGTTCTGGTGGATGGGATACCTCCTGGGGGGCTTGGACAGTCGATGGTCCTAAATTCATTTGGAGAGATAAATTGAAGATGTACATTTTTACAAGCTCAGCATAACTACCATTTCTTTCTTTCTCAAATATCAACCAAAGCTTAACATACTTTGTTTATTGGGCTTCACCGAAGTGTAGGGCTTAGTGCTTTCAGTGGTCGACCGTCCAACTGCTCCAACTGGAGAAGATTGTTGGCTTCCACCGAGGTAACCCTAGGAAGACAGAGAAAAATATCAGTGTAGGGAAATTAAAACTAGCTTCAGGTTATTTTGTGTTCAAATGCAAAAAGTTATTATATGAGATTTTTTTATATTCACTTTAACAGATGGTGACCCCAGCTAGGAGCGAAAGAGTAGCAAGGTTTCCCAGGTCTTGCCTTCCTTTCATCCTTCTTCCAAACCAAGTAATTCGCCTGGATGTCGTAGCACATGGTCCCCTTCTCCTGCGCCTTGTCCATGTTCAGTCTCAGCTTGATTGAAAACAGGAATAAATGCAATTATATTTCATATTACAAATACATTTCTTACATATATGTTGGAGGGCCCGAAAATAAATGAACAGCGGACAAACATTTTTAGCTGGTCAAAAACCTCCACATCCTTCTCAGTCCAAGGCTGAAGGTGGTCCTCGAAGGCGCTCTGATCTGGTTCCACAACTTCCACCACATCAGGTGTTATACAAAAATAGCAATAGACAAACAAAAACACTAAGTCAATTATGGGTGAAGTGTGGGTTGAAGATGTCCATCATCCCCTTTATATAAAAGAGAAAATATTGGCTCATAATAATGGCTGGAATGGAGTCAATGGAATGGTACAGTATCAACCTCATGGAAATCAGGTGTTTAATACCATTCCATTTACTCCATTCCAGCCATTATTATGAGCCATTCTCCCCTCAGCAGCCTCCACTGAACTATATGTATAGCTAGCAACATGTAGATGACCAACTAGCTAGATGGAAAATAGTTGTTGAAAAATGTTTGTACATAGCTAAATCCGTCCAGTTATCTAATAGAAGTTAACTGCTTAACGTTACCCTGAATTGTGAATTTCTCTGAATGTTGCACCTTTTATCGAGATCAGTGGTGTCTTCATAGTACTTTGCCTGGTTGGAAAGATAAAATAAAATCTCCTCGAGGGATGCCATTGAAGTGCAAGCTACATACAAACAGAAAGCTACAATAACAGTTACAATAGCTAGCTAGCTAACATTAGCGAAATAAAACTGGCTAGCTACCTGGCTAGCTAGCCAGCTACTGTAGCTGACTAGGCAGGCTGAGGTAAATAAGTACAGTTGCTAGCAACGTCAATCTAAAAGCAGCTTAAATGATTTATTCCTATTTAACAATCTTTTCTTATATAAAGACAAATATATGGTAAAGAAAGTGTTCTCTTTACAGTCTTTTCGGTCCTCTAAAGCAGCAGGTAGTCAGCAGGTTGTCCCCGTCAAAAATACCATCCTTGGAGAGCAATTCTGAGGTAATAATATAATAATACGGCGCGGACTGAGCAAGCGCTAATGATGTGAAATAAAACTAGAACTGTCCACGTCCTCCTTCCTTCACAACTGCTACGAGGTAAAATAGAGCCAAGCAACCAGGATAGCCGCTTACGCTTTGGTTCATTACTTAATCCGGTCAGAATTGTGCAAGTTCTATCAACAGCCCTAGCAACAGAAGCTAGAACTCATCGAATCCCATTGTGATGCAGGGGGGGACACTTTTTGGCAGGGGGACACTATTTGTCATGACAGGCCCTATACTTAGCTGTCTGTCTGTCTTTCTGCTCTCTCTTTGTCCACAAACCACTTCGTCCACAAACCTCAAACCTATTCTCTCTCMCTCTCTCTCTCTCTCTCTCTCTCTCTCTCTCTCTCTCTTTCTCTCTCTGTGCGTCATGTTGTTACTGTATTCCTGCTGCATTCCATCGGTCAGGGATCAGGCCTGTGTGTGTGTGTGTTTGCGTGCGTGCATGCGTGCATGTGTGGGTATGAGTATGTGTGTGTGAGTAATCTCAGCGCTTTCCCTTTTAGTAATGGCTTCCCTGTGGGAGTCAATGTGACAGCTGCAGTAAAAATGCTGGTCCTAACTGCTGGGAATGGCTATGATGCTAACCTGCAGCCCTTTGCAGACCAGGCTCAGTAGGCTGTAATGAACTACACTGCTGGGAATAGGAGGATAATGCTACCCTGCTAACCTGGAGCCCTGTCCTGTACCAGCAATATATTATTTAGTAATAGCAGTTCTCCAATCCCATTTCAAATACTTTCTTTCTACTTGCTCCTCCTGATATAAGTATACTCACAACTGACCCAAACAGTAACATTTATCAGGAGTTGACTATAGTATGAATAGTATATTTAGCACATATTACTCTATGTCCAATTCCTAACCAAGGTTGTATTGTATGTAACTGTGCTGAGTGCATGTGTCCAACAGGCTGTGATGTGTTGGGCTCATACAGCATAACATAGAGGAGTGGTACTGCTGTTGTGATGAGAGCTGGATATACTGGAGCAGCCTAGCAAGCCATCTGATGTCACACACACACCGGGATGGGGAGTGGCTGTGTGTGTGTGTGTGTGTGTGTGTGTGTGTGTGTGTGTGTGTGTGTGTGTGTGTGTGTGTGTGTGTGTGTGTGTGTGTGTGTGTGTGTGTGTGTGTGTGTGTGTGTGTGGTGTTGGAGTGTTGTGGAGACAGACTAAGCTGTGATGGATGGGGTATTAATGATGAGGAGGGCTGTAGAAGGCCTCAGAGTGATGTTTCCATCATCCATTATACTCCTACAGCTAAAGCAGCATGGGACCCTGGGTAGGCAGTAGGCAGTCTAGTGATGGAGGGCCAGCCCTCTCATAGCTTTACACATTCATAACATTATACTATGTCTGACTTAGACTGGGAGAGGGGGGGGGTGTGGGGATGAAAGGACGAGAGAGGGAGCGAGAGAGAGAGAAGGTGTGTGTTTATGTATTTGAGAAATACACACGCACACACCCAGACACCGTGGTGAGCAGCTCTTTGCAGCGCCCAGCCCAGGTCCAGTAGTAGCCCAGGTCACATCAGCACCATTATCCCAGAAACCCTGGACCCACTCCAATTCACAAACCGACGCAACAGATCCACAGATGACGCAATCTCAATTGCACTCCACACTGCCCTTTCCCACCTGGACCAAAGGAACACCTATGTGAGAATGCTGTTCATTGACTACAGCTCAGCGTTCAACACCATAGTGCCCACGAAGCTCATCACTATGCTATGGACTCTGGGACCAAACACTTCCCTCTGCAACTGGACCCTGGACTTCCTGACGGGCCACCCCCAAGGTGGTAAGAGTAGGCAACAACACATCTACCACGCTGATCCTCAACACGGGAGCCCCCAGGGGTGCGTGCTTATTCCCCTCCTGTACTCCCTGTTCACCCACGGCTGCGTGGCCAAACACAACTCCAACACCATCATTACGTTTGCTGATGACACAACCGTGGTAGGCCTGATCACCGACAACGATTAGACAGCCTATAGGGAGACCTGGCAGTGGGGTGCCAGGACAACAACCGCTCCCCGAATGTGAGCAAGACAAAGGAGCTGATCGTGGACTCCTGGAAAAGGTGGGCTGAACAGGCCCCCATTAACATCGACGGGGCTGTAGTGGAGCGGGTTGAGAGTTTTAAGTTCCTTGGTGTCCACATCACCAACAAACTTTTATGATCCAACCACACCAAAAAACGTTGTGAAGAGGGCACAACAACACCTTTTCCCCCTCAGAAGACTGGAAAGATTTGGTAAACGAACGAAAACAGTCCCGTGTGGCACAAACACTGACACAGGAACAATCACCCACAAACAAATGGTGAAAACAGCCTACCTTAATATGGTTCTCAATCAGAGGAAACCTAAAACACCTGCCCCTGATTGAGAACCATATCAGGCTAATTAACAATGAACCCAACATAGAAACACATAACATAGAATGCCCACCCAGCTCACGTCCTGACCAACTAAACAAAGACAAAACAAAGGAAATAAGGTCAGGAACGTGACACATGGGTCCCCAGATCGTTAAAAAAGGTCTATAGCTGCACCATCGAGAGCATCCTGACCAGTTGCATCGCAACTGCTCGGCATCTGACCGTAAAATTCAAAATCAAATCAAAATCAAATTTTGTTGCTCACATACACATGGTTAGCAGATGTTAATGCGAGTGTAGCGAAATGCTTGTGCTTCTAGTTCCGACCGTGCAGTAATATCTAACAAGTAATCTAACAATTTCACATCAACTACCTTATACACACAAGAGTAAAGGAATGATTAAGAATATGTACATATAAATATATGGTTGAGCGATGGCCGAACGGCATTGGCAAGATGCAGTAGATGGTATAGAGTACAGTATATACATATGAGATGAGTAATGTAGGGTATGTAAACATTATATAAAGTGGTATTGTTTAAGTGACTAGTGATACATTTATTACATCCAATTATTAATTATTAAAGTGGCTAGAGATTGAGTCTGTATGTTGGCAGCAGCCACTCAATGTTAGTGATGGCTGTTTAACAGTCTGATGGCCTTGAGATAGAAGCTGTTTTTCAGTCTCTCGGTCCCAGCTTTGATGCACCTGTACTGACCTCGCCTTCTGGATGATAGCGGGGTGAACAGGCAGTTGCTCGGGTGGTTTTTGTCCTTGATGATCTTTTTGGCCTTCCTGTGTCATCGGGTGGTGTAGGTGTCCTGGGGGGCAGGTAGTTTGCCCCCGGTGATGCGTTGTGCAGACCTCACTACCCTCTGGAGAGCCTTACGGTTGTGGGCAGAGCAGTTGCCGTACCAGGCGGTGATACAGCCCGACAGGATGCTCTCGATTGTGCATCTGTAAAAGTTTGTGAGTGTTTTTGGGGACAAGCCAAATTTCTTCAGCCTCCCGAGGTTGAAGAGGCGCTGTTGCACCTTCTTCACCACGCTGTCTGTGTGGGTTGACCATTTCAGTTTGTCTGTGATGTGTACACCAAGGAACTTAAAACTTTCCACCTTCTCCACTACTGTCGCTTTGACGTGGATAGGGGGCTGCTCCCTCTGCTGTTTCCTGAAGTCCACGATTGTCACGTTCTGACCATAGTTCTTTTGGCCCAAAGGCTGAGCTGGAGGCAGCGAAAGCGGAGAGGCGGTGGTATGAAGAGGCTGCACGAAAGCGCGGCTGGAAGCCAGAGAGGCAGCCCCAAAAATGTCTTGGAGGGGGCACACGGGGAGTGTGGCGAAGTCAGGTAGGAGACCTGCGCCAAACTCCCGTGCTTACCGTGGAGAGCGAGAGTACGGGCAGACACTGTGTTATGCGGAAGAGCGCACGGTGTCTCCTGTACGTGTACATAGCCCAGTGCGGCTTATTCCACCTCGCCGCACTGGCATGGCTACAGTGAGCATCCAGCCAGGTAGGGTTGGGCAGGCTCGGTGCTCGAGACCTGTAGTGCGTCTCCATGGTCCGGTCTATCCGGTGCCTTCTACAAGCCTTCTACAAGCACCAGCCCTCCTGTGGCAGCCCCACGTACCAGCCCTCCTGTGGCAGTCCCTTGCACCAGTCCTCCGGTGCCAGCACCACGTACCAGGCCTCCAGTTCCAGCACCACACACTCGCCTTGAGGTGCGTGTTCCCAGCCCGGTACCACCAGTTCCGGCCCCACGCACCAGGCCAACTGTGTGCCTCCAGGGTCCAGTATGCCCTGTTCCTGCTCCCCGCACTCGCCCAGTGGTGCGTGTCCCCAGCCCGGTACCACCAGTTCCGGCACCACGCACCAGGCCTACTGTGCGCCTCAGCAGGCCAGAGTCTTCCGTCTGTCCAGCGCCGCCTGAGCTGCCCGTCTGTCCACGCCGCCGACTGAGCTGCCCGTCTGTCCAGCGCCGCCTGAGCTGCCGTCTGTCCAGCGCCGTCAGAGCCGCCCGTCTGTCCTGAGCCGCTAGAGTCGTCCGTCAGTCTATGAGCCGCTAGTCCGTCCGTCAGTAGGAGCGCCAGAGCCGCCCGCCAGTCAGGAGCTGCAGAGCCGCCCGCGTCAGGAGTTGCAGAGCCGTCGAGTCAGGAGTGCCAGAGCCGCCCGCCAATCAGGAGCTGCGAGAGCTGCCCTCAGGCCGGAGCTGCCTTTCAGTCGGAGCTGCCTTTCAGTCCGGAGCTGCCTTTCAGTCCGGAGCTGCCTTTGTCCGGAGCTACCCCTCAGTCCTGAGCTACCCCTCAGTCTGAGCTTCCTCAGTCTGGAGGCTGCATCCGAGGCTCTCGTCCGAGCTGCCCCTCAGTCGGAGCTGCCTCAGTCAGAGGCACTCCTCGTCCAGTGGGGCCCTTTATTAGGGTTCCTAGGCCAAGGTTGGCGGAGGGTCGCCGCTCAAAGGACGTCACTGAAGCGGACAAGACAATGTGGAGTGGTGTCACCGTCAAGCGCCAAGCCGCCACCACGGACAGATGCCCACCCAGACCCTCCCCTATAGGTTCAGGTTTTGCGGCCGGAAGTGGGGGGGGGATCTGTACGTTCTGACATTAGTTTCTTTTGGTTTTTCTTTGTTTTAGTATGGTCAGGGCGTGAGTTGGGGTGGGCAGTCTATGTTTTCTGTTTCTATGTGGGGTTTCTTGTTTGGCCTGATATGGTTCTCAATCAGAGGCAGGTGTTAGTCATTGTCTCTGYTTGGGAACCATATTTAGGTAGCCTGTTTTGTAGTGTGTTTTGTGGGTGATTGTTCCTGTTCGTGTGTTCCTGTTTTTTCTGTGTTCACTAGTTCGGGACTGTAGCTTCGTTGGTTTTTCGTCAGTTTATTGTTTTTTGTTCATTCTTGAAAAGTATTCTAATAAATATGGATACGTACCACGCTGCGCACTGGTCTTCCGATCCTTCCTACTACTCCTCGTCAGAGGAGGAAGACGAAAGCCGTTACAACGATCATATCCTTTGTTATGTTGATGTTGATGTTGAGTGTGAGGTTATTTTCCTGACACCACACTCCGAGGGCCCTCATCTCCTCCCTGTAGGCCGCCTCGTCGTTGTTGGTAATCAAGCCTATCACTGTAGTGTCGTCTGCAAACTTGATGATTGATTTGGAGGCGTGCATGGCCACGTAGTCATGGGTGAACAGGGAGTACAGGAGAGGGTTGAGAACACACCCTTGTGGGGCCCCAGTGTTGAGGATCAGCGGGGTGGAGATGTTGTTTCCTACCTTCACCACCTGGGGGGCGGCCCATCAGAAAGTCCAGGACCCAGTTGTACAGGGCGGGGTCAAGACCCAGGGTCTCGAGCTTAATGACGAGATTGGAGGGTACTATGGTGTTAAATGCTGAGCTGTAATTGATGAACAGCATTCTTACATAGCTATTCCTCTTGTCCAAATGGGTTAGGGCAGTGTGCAGTGTGATTGTGATTGCATTGTCTGTGGACCTATTGGAGTGGGTCTAGGGTGTCAGGAAGGGTGGCACTACAGAGGGTAGTGTGTATGGCCCAGTACATCACTGGGACCAAGCTTCCTGACATCCAGGACCTCTATACCAGGCAGTGTCAGAGGAAGGCCCAAAAAGACTTAGACTTCAGCCACCCTAGTCATAGACTGTTCTCTCTGCTACCACACGGTAAGCGGTACCGGAGTGCCAAGTCTAGGACCAAAATGCTCCTTAACAGCTTCTACCTCCAAGCCATAAGACTGCTGAACAATTAATCAAATGGCCACCTGAACTTTTACACTGACACGCCCTCCCTCCATTTGTTTTTTCACTGCTGCTTCTCGCTGTTTATTATCTATGCATAGTCACTTTACCCCTACCTACATTTACAAAATAACTTGACTAACCTGTACCCCCGCACATTGACTCGTACCGGTACCCCGTGGATATAGCCTCGTTATTTTTATTGTGTTACTTTTTATTTTAATTTTACAATTTTTACTTTTGTTTATTCAGTAAATATTTTCTTAACTCTTTTCTTGAACTGCATTGTTGGTCAAGGGCTTGTAAGTAAGCATTTCACGGTAAGGTCTACAGCTGCTGTATTCGTAGCATGTGACAAATAAAATGTGATTTGATTTGAGGTTGTCTGTGTGTTATGTGGTGTGGCCTGGATAATGCAGGTTGTTGTCACATCTGACCCATGCAGCTGGCTTCCACAGGAGAGGATAGGAAGAGGCAGACTCACAGCTGTAGAGAAGCTCAAATCTCGAAGCCAAAGTCATGTTTGCGAAGAGGCTCATATAAGCTTTACACTATAGAATTAGGAATTAGAATAAAATAGTAATAGGAATTGATGCATGATACTATAGTACAGTTGTATTCATCTCTTGTCTATTCTCCTCTGTCCCCCTCTGCAGGTTGGAGTGGGTGGAGATCATAGAGCCACGCACGCGGGAACGCATGTATGCCAACCTCCTCACCGGAGAGTGTGTGTGGGACCCCCCTCAAGGGGTACGTATTAAGAGGACAGGGGACAACCAGTGGTGGGAGCTGTTTGACCCCAACACCTCCCGCTTCTACTACTACAATGCTTCCACGCAACGCACTGTCTGGCACCGCCCTCAGGCCTGTGACATCATCCCCCTCGCCAAGCTACAGACGCTGAAGCAGCACACGGATGTTCCCTGCCCGGTAGGGGGAGGGACAGGGGGAGAAAGAGGGGGCAGGACGTCAGCTGATAACAGCCCGGGAAAGAGCAGTGCGGTCAGTAGAGAGGGGAGCACCTCATCTTCACTGGACCAGGAACTGACCGCATCAGAGAAACAGGGGAACAGAGAGGAGTCAGACAGGTAACTACATACACTACACTTCCCCTGACCATGACCCGACCACAATCTTAACTCTAACTCCACCACAGGGAGGAGGCAGAGGGGTATCTAAGTCTTATACAGAACCATGACCACAACCACAAATCCTGTAGGTTCTCTGACATTCTATTTGCCCATCTCTCTCTCTCGCTCCATCTCTATCTCCCTCTCTCTCCTCTTTGTCCTGTAAATGTGTTCTCTGCTCTTGTCTCTGCCAGAGCTGACAAACCAGCTCTCCTCTCTCACACACACACACACACACACACACACNACACACACACACACACACACACACACACACACACACACACACACACACACACACACACACACACACACACACACACACACGCATGCACACACACATTTTCAGTCAGTATGTCCCCTTAAGAGAGGTAGTGTTCAGTGGTTTTGTGTGGATTTCAGAGTTCATTAATAATGTCAGTGATGTTGGGCAGTGTGTGGTCCAGTACTAGTTGTTCTCTAGGGTTTTTGTGATTCCAGGACATTAAAGAAAGGGACTGGTTTGCAGTGTTTTCGTTAAGGACATGGATTAGCCATGGGAGTAGCCTAGAAAAAGTAGCCAGCCAGGGAGTTCCTGGCTGGGGGGGTTCAATGGGGCAATAGAACGAGCTCTATTTTGGTGGCCTCTGGTACAGTGCATTCGGAAAGTATTCAGACCCATAGATTTTTTCCCACATTTTGTGAAGTTACAGCCTTATTCTAAATTTGTTTAAATTGTTTGTTTTCCTCATCAATCTACACACAATAACTACCCCATAATGACAAAGCAAAAACAGGTTTTTAGAAAAGTTTGCAAATGTATTACAAATAAAAACATAAGTATTCAGACCCTTTACTCAGTACTTTGTTGAAGCACTTTTGGCAACGATTACAGCCCTGAGTCTTCTTGGGTATGATGCTACAAGCTTGGCACACCTGTATTTGGGGAGTTTCTCCCATTATTCTCTGCAGATCCTCTCAAGCTCTGTCAGGTTGGATGGGGAGCATCACTGCACAGCTATTTTCAGGTCTCTCCAGAGATGTTGGATTGGGTTCAAGTCCGGGCTCTGGCTGGACCACTCAAGGACATTCAGAGACTCCTCCCATCTCCACAGAGGAACTCTGGAGCTCTGTAAGAGTGACCATCGTGTTCTTGGTCACCTCCCTGAACAAGGCCCTTCTCCCCCGATTGCTCAGTGTGGCCGGGCGGCCAGCTCTAGGAAGAGTCCTGGTGGTTCCAATCTCCTTCCATTTAAGAATGATGGAGGCCACTGTGTTCTTGGGGACCTTCAATGCTGCAGACATTTTTTGGTCCCTTTCCCCAGATCTGTGCCTTGATACAATCCTGTCTCTGAGCTTTACGGACAATTCTTTCGACCTAATGGCTTGGTTTTTGCTCTGACATGCACTGTCAACTGTGGAACCTTATATAGACAGGTGTGTGCCTTTCCAAATCATGTCCAATCAATTGAATTTACCACAGGTGGACTCCAATCAAGTTGTAGAAACATCTCAAGAATGATCAATGGAAACAGGATGCACTTGAGCTCAGTTTTGAGTCTCATAGCAAAGGGTCTGAATACTTATGTAAATAAGGGATTTCTATTTCTAACAACCTGTTTTCACTTTGTCATTATGGGATATTGTGTGTATATTGATGAGTAAAACAATTTATTAAATCAATTTTAGGAAAAGTCTGTAATGTAACAAAATGTGGAAAAGGGAAGTGGTCTGAATACTTTCCGATTGCACTGTACATTCTAATCTAATGGCCACCCGTACTATTTACATTGACCCCCCCTTTGTTTTTACACTGCTGCTACTCACTGTTTATTATCTATGCATAGTCACTTTACCTCTACCTACATCTACAAATGACCTTGACTAACCTGTACCCCCGCACATTGACTCGGTACCGGTAGCCCCTGTATACAGCCTCGTTATTGTTATTTTATTGTGTTACTTTTTATATATATATTGTTTTTACTTTAGTTTATTTAGTCAATTTTCTCTTAATCCTATTTTCTTAAAACTGCGTTGTTGGTTCAGGGCTTGGAAGTAAGCATTTCACGGTATTCGGCACATGTGACAAATTTTATTTTATTTTATTTGATTCCACCCAAAATACACAGCAACATTATTAAATCATTTTATGACTTTACCTCCCAGATTTGGTCAAATTAGTTGTGGTATTGAGTAGGAAGACATGAATTTACAATTAAAATGACAAAAAAATATATGAATTCAGTGTGTTGTTAGTTGTTTGGGATATCATCTAGGCCTATATGATCAGGACTATTTTCTATGTAAAATAACCTTTTTTAACGTTGAACCTGTCTTCTCTTGAGATTAAAGTAATATTTGCAGTTTTACTGCAAGATATGAATTGCCATAATGATGTTTGTTTTTCAGGAGTAAAAACAAATGCTAATACTTTCATGGGGAGGGCCCCCAGACCCCCCGCCAGATTGTGCACCCCCACTTTTATACAAAGTCAGGCTCCCATGAATATCAATGGGATATAGGAGATTGACTTTGTTCAGTACGTTCTACACCTTTTATAAACTAGTCAACACTTGCTGTTAGGTCGTCAATCAAAGCACAATAAATAGTCTATGCGCCCCAACTCCGTGGCCTATTAAACACACAAAATAAAATAAATGAATGTGCCACAAAACAATAATTAAGTGGATTTCAACTAATTGTTACCACGTACATTACATGGGACGTGTAAATTCACTCACAGGAGACGATGAAGAAGCATCATGCTCTCCCTCCTCTGTGAAAGGAAATTCTACTGCTGCCAACCCTAGCATACAAAAATAAAACGGATACCGAGAGGCGGGACAGACAGCAGACTGACAAACCAGCAGTTTCCCTGTCACCCCTCGCTTTGTGACTGGCAGGCGCCTGTCCTAGATCACTAGAAGATGCATATCGTTAATTCTAGCGGGAGAAGGCTATACAGACTTTTCTGACTTGCGAATTTAAGCTTTTTTTGGGCTCCCTAGTGGCGCAGACGTTTAAGGCACTGCATCTCAGTGCTAGAGGCATCACTACAGACACCTTGATTCGAATCCAGGCTGTATCACAACCAAACCTGATTGGGAGTCCCATAGGGCAGCGCACAATTGGCCCAGCGTCGTCCGGGTTTGGCCGGTGTAGGCCGTCATTTTAAATAAGAATTTGTTCTTAACTGACTTGCCTAGTTAAATATAGGTTAAAAATATATATATTTTTTAAATATATGAAAAAAAGCCTAGTTTATTTATGAAGTGGAAACTGTGGTTTGTCTCCAAGATGGATTGTGGGTATTGACCTTGAGGTCCACAGAAAAAGACAAGGATTCCATTTAATAACCGTGGAGAAAGAGAGCGAGAGAGAGAGCGAGAGAGAGAGAGAGAGAGAGAGAGAGAGAGCGAGAGCGAGAGAGAGATGAGAAGACGTTTGAAGGAAAGACAAAAAGAAGGGTCTGAATTTACTGAAGTGAAGATTGTCTTTGAGCCATCCTATTTCCCACTATGTCACTGTCTGCCCAGTAGTGTTTGTGTGTGTGTGTCAGGATTTCCTTTAGCCGGTAATAGCCGGCTGTATTTACATCTACTGGAAATACCAGTAGATGTAAATACATTTGACCAGTCATGCTTATTGGTCTATAGGTTAATTAGCATCATTTTGTGGAATTAAATTGGTGTGTATGTATACAGATACAGAGTCTATGAGCGGAAAATCTGCCAGACAGCGCGAGAGCACTGCCAGACAAGGTGAGAGCTGTCTGGCAGACAGCGCGAGAGCTCTGCTCTCCAGCAGCTCATTCGTTGCTGCTGGAGTGAAGCATGTGCTTTTATAAGCCCAATCATTGTGTAACAATTCTGAATGCAATCACGTGTTAAAAACAGTTTTGATACCCACGATTAAAAAGAGCTACTATTTTTATTTCTCAACTGGTAATTGAAGCGTGCTTTCCATTCTCCATTCAAGTACATTTAGGCAACGGTAGGCAGGCGTGTCACACACCACTTTGCAATGAGCTGGAGGCAGTTTGCATTTTGAAAACTTAAAACATATACTTAATTGTTTGAAACCTGAATGTTTTACTTCATATTATACTTCATATTATGAGGCATGTCTTACCTTGCTTCAAAGTAAAATCCGATCATAGAAACGGGGAGGCGATTATTTTATAAAGACTTCCATATGCCATTGAAACCAGTAGCCTATTTCTCTCATGTTCTATTGGTTTTCAAATCAACTTTATTTAATTGTTCAGTAGTCAAAGGCACAATCCTAGTCATATTAGTAACCTATGGTAGTTGTTGCATCTTTAGATCTCCCCTCTTTCAAAATCTCGAATGCATATTTTCATCTCGGTCACATGAAACCGCTCGCATGTGCGTTGTGCTTTTGACAACTATGTTTTCCCGCTAACTGCATTATGGAAGGAACATGCGAGCGTAGCCTACTGCCTTGTGTGCAGTGCTGCACTTATAATGTGAAGAAGCAATAGGTTATCAACATTTTAAGCAAGACGTTCTGATCTGTTGCATCAGCCTCATTGTTTTTTAACGTTTATTTAAATGTTTATGTATCCTAGGCCTACTGGTTGTGGGGATCTATCGTCCCACAACTGTCCCAGAGTCTGTTTGGAATAGGCTGTTTCTTTCTCGCACAGAACGACAAGCTGACCAATAGAATAGGTGAATTTGTCCTACTATGGGGGATAGTAGATTGACATAATTGACATTGACATAGTGATGTTGCTGTTTGTTACTCGTCTTGTTGTCTGAAGAAAAGTAAATGTGGACAGTTATTCCAACATCTTCAATGTGTACATTGGAATTCAGTAAGAAGGATGCACGTCGCTGCATCCTCAACTTGCATGTTCTGTTAAGATGAATTACCATCATCTAAATGGGATTTCTGTCATTCTGAGCACAGGGGTGGATGCCTGAATCAGGTTATGCACGCAATGCATTAGTCTGGTAAATTTCTCAAATGTCCGTTAAATAAAAATGCTGCCGGTCAAATGTCCATCTCCACATTTTCCTAACAAAAACCCTGGTGTGTGTGTGTGTGTGTGTGTGTGTGTGTGTGTGTGTGTGTGTGTGTGTGTGTGTGTGTGTGTGTGTGTGTGTGTGTGTGTGTGTGTGTGTGTGTGTGTGTGTGTGTGTGTGTGTGTGTGTGCCAATGCATTGCCATCATCCTAAATATAAAGTGTTCTCTTTATTGAACCACACAGAAGGGTGGTTCATCCCCTCACAGAAATCACACAATGTCTTCTGGATGTTAATACATTTGTCTGTAACACTGTTTATGCAAAAAGTGTTATAGTATCATCATTAGGGAGATAGGGACAGACAGATGAGGTTTAGAACTGAGTGGCAGAGAGGAGTTTTCAAATCAAATCAAATTGTCACATGCGCCGAATACAAAAGTGAAACGCTTACTTACAAGACCTTAACCAACAATGCAGTTTTAAGAAAAATACCTAAAGAAAAATAAGAAATAAAAGTAACAAATAATTAAAGAGCAGCAGTAAAATAACAGTAGGGAGGCTATATACAGGGGGAACCGGTACAGAGTCAATGTGCGGGTGCAACGGTTAGTGGAGGTTTTTCTGTAGTGCTGTGGAGTTCAGTCTTCCTGAAGGTCCAGCATATTGATGAACAGATCCATAATGCATTGTATACACTAAGCCTGTGTGTGTGTGTGTGTGTGTGTGTGTGTGTGTGTGTGTGTGTGTGTGTGTGCGTGCGTGCGTGCGTGCGTGCGTGCGTGCGTGCGTGTGTCAGATCCATAATGTATGTGGAGAAAGCCAGATCTCACAGCCATCTGGAGTTGATCTTCAGAAGCAGAGAAGCGACAGACTGCAGCTGTCAGCCCAACCTGCCTGCCCTCACCTGAACACATACACATCACACACTCTCTTCTCCATCTCCTGCTGGGTTTGTGCTCATACAGTACGTGTGTCTGATGTCCATCAAATGATGCAGGTGCTCCAAATTCCCCTTTGATTTGACGTCATTTTAAGAGTTGGTTGGTGACAGGTTGGTTGATCACATTGATTGAGTTAATTAAATCGTTGCAATGGCTAAAGCCACGCCCAGTCAATACACCTGGTGTTCAACCTTCCTAAGTTCTCCCATGTCACCCCACTCCTCCGCACACTCCACTTGCTTCCAGTCGAAGCTTGCATCATCTTCAGTCCCTGGTGCTTGCCTACGGAGCAGCAAGGGGAACTGCCCCTCCTTACCTTCAGGCTATGCTCAAACCCTTCATCCCAACCGGAACACTCCATTCCGCCACCTCTGATCTCTTGGCTCTCCCCTACAGGAGGGCAGCTCCCACTCAGCCCAGTCAAAGAGCTCAGCCCAGTCAAAGCTCTTCTCTGTCCTGGCACCCCAATGGTGGAACAAGCTTCCCCCTAAAATCAGGACAGCAGAGTACCTGCCCATCTTTCGAAAACATCTGAAACCCTACCTCTTTGAAGAGTACCTTAAATAACTCTCATGGAGAGTTATTGTGGAGGGAGAGACTCAGAGGAACATAATTCATTGATTGGATTTATATAGCACTTTTCTACCAACTGAGGAACTCAAAGTGCTTTACACAGTAAGGGYGAGACTCACCTCATCCACCACCAATGTGTGGCACCTACATGGATAATGCACTGCAACCATTTTTGTGCCAGAATGTTCAAAACACATCATTTAAAGAGGTGAGGAGTGATATACACCAATTAGGAATGAGGGGGATGATTAGGTGGCCATGATGGAATGGGTTGGGAACTTAGCCAGGACACCAGGGTTAACACCCCTTCTCTTACAATAACTGTCATGGGATTTTTAATGACCATAGAGAGTCATGCCATCCGTTTAACGTCCCATCCGAAAGACGAAACCCTACGCAGGGCAATGTCCCCTTCACTGCTCTGGGGCATATGGATCGCCTTAGACCAGAGTGCCCCCTACTGGCCCTCCAACACCACTTCCAGCAGCATCTGGTCTCCCATCCAGAGACCAACCAGGCTTAGCTTCAGAGGCAAGTCAGCAGTGAGATGCAGGGTGTAAATTGATTTGAAGGTCAAATGTATAGGAATCATTTATGGCTAGGGAAAGGAGGAACAATGTTCACTGTATCCTGATTTTCTAGGGAGAGAGGGAAAGAGAGAGATATTTAAAGAGCTGGATGGAAGGAGAGAAGACAGACAAGGGAGTGACAGAGAGGCCAGGAGGGAGAACAAGAGATGATAGAGGAGATGTGGAGAGAGGGAGTGAGGGGGGAAAAAGAGTAGAGGTGGTTTTGTATCTAATGGCTCCCTAGCACAGTGTGGTCTAACCCAACATACACAACCCTGTAATCCTTAATCCTACCCCCTCAATACACACACACACACACACACTCAGAGTGTGGAACTATTGAAGCCGAGGGTGGCTAGTGCTGCAATCGATTTCACACTTTTTTCTCTCTCTCTTTCTCTGCCTTTCTCCTTCCCTCACTCCATCTCTATCTCTCTCCCCCTCTCTCCTAAAACTCATCATTTGTATTTCTCTCACAGTTTCTCTCTGTTGTTGGGTGTTCACTGAAAAACACTCAGTATTGTGATACACAGTTAATATATTGCATTAAAACAATCCATAAGAATACAACAATATTTTATGAGAATACCATGATTAGGTTTAAGTGTAGCTTCCCTGCCAGGGTCCAGTTGTACCTGTCTCCTGAGCAGCAGGTCAGGACATTGCTGTCCTGTCTGCTGTGTAGAACAATGGCTTCACACCCTGGTCCCAGATCTCTTTGTGCTGCCTTGCCAACTCCTATGGTCATTGTTAGGCCACAGGAGTTGGAAAGAGAGCACAAGCAGATCGGGGACCAGGCTAGGGGTTTCACTCCTGTCTCTGACTGTTCTGTTCTCTTCCAACCACTAACTCATCTATGGGAAAGTTGAAATGCTATGCTGTGTCTGTGTTCAAACTTAGTCAGGATTTACTTTGGACACCACACACCAGTAACTGAACAGAATCACACCTGACAGCTCCTTTGTCCTCTGTGCCAAATACATTAATTAACTCTCTCTCTCACTCTACCTCTCTCTGCCTACCCCCTCAGAACCTCTCCATTCAGATGGAACACAGGTACCAAGGAGCGGATGCTGATCAAGGTGACAGACAGAGAACCCAGCTTCCTCTCTCACCAGGGGAACGGTTACTCCCCCTGCGACCCCCCTACCCTCACCCCCGCACCTGGCACCGGCACCGCCTCCCGTACCCGCCGTTCCTCTGGAGGCTCCGCCCCCCATGACACCGGCCCCGACGGCTCTCCAATCCTCTACGTCGACCGTCGCCAGTCGCCCTTCCCGAAACGGGCGGAGCTAGGGGGCGGAGGTACCGGGACACACCGTCGCCCCTCGGCCGACTCACAGCCCTCCTCCCCCCGCTACGCCTACGAACCACCCCTCTACGAGGAGCCCCCCTCGGAGGTACGACACTACAACATAGTGTCAGAAACACGTTCATAAAACATGTAAAAACACACCTCTTTCAGCTAGTCTATGGTATGCTCTGTGATTGACTCTGTTTTACTTGCCTCTTTGTGTCTTTCCCAGTGTCCCTGTGTGATCGGTCTTGTTATGATTGATTTTAATTGCACTAGGATTTGATTGTCGCCTGTCTTTTCTATGTGCAGTTTCTACACTTTTTTGGTACACTTATTGTTTTTTATGATTCTAGTACCAGCCCCCGCCCATCTACGAGGAACCGCCCACGGACGTGATGCACCACCTGGGCTCTGACTCCTCCTTGCTGTATGGCACAGGGAAGTCCCCGGCCCGGGGAAAGCCCTCCTCGGCGACTCCCCTCTATCACTCTCCCAAACAGAGCCACTCCCCCTACGGCCAGCTGGTGCTGACCAGACAGAAGTGTCCAGAGAAGACCCAGAGTCTGGAGTACAGCCCTGCTGGGAAGGAGTATGTCAAACAGCTGGTCTACGTGGAACAGGTAGGTAGTCTAGAGGTTAGAGAGATAGGCCAGCCACCGGAGGGTTGCCGGCTCGAATCCCATGTCTGACAGTAGGACGGTAACTGGAGGGTTGCTGGCACCAGTTGGACATTCGTGTACATTATACAATAAAGTCATCTTCTTCCTCCTCCCCCTCCTCCAACAGTCCTCCTCCAGCCCACGTTCTAAGACAGCCGACCGGCTCCTTCACTACGGGACCTCCACGGCCACCCCATCCTCCATGGGGGGGTATGGGGGCTCCTACGGAGGCTCCTACACCCTCCAACACAGCCAGAGTCTGATACGGGACCCCCGGCTGCTGCTGGACTACGGGAGCGAGGAGGGGGGCGAGGGCGGAGGCCAGAGGTTGCTCTACGAGGACTCTATGTCCTGGTGCTCCAGTCAGCACCACTCCCTCTCCCTCTCTGGGTCTACAGGTGGAGGGGGCTTCTCGCCCGGGGGGAACCGCAAACGCAAGACCCGGAAACCCTCCCTGCCCCAGGAGCTGGGGAGGTGTGGAGGGGGTGGTGGTGTTGGGGCGGACTGGGAGGAGGGGCTGATGTCGGGGACCCTGTCAGAGGCAGTGTTGAACCAGGCCAGGCTGGCGTGGGAGGCCCAGCAAGTGATGAAACAGAGGAGCAGTTGGGAATCAGCCCCGGGGGAAGGGGGCTCGGCCAGGGGCTCTAACCAGGGAGGAGGGTCTAAAGACGGGTACGAGAGCGATGGGGCGGTGCCCCTGCCCCTGCCAGGCCCAGTGGTGAGGGCGTTTAGCGAGGACGAGGCGTTAGCACAGAGCGACGGGCACCACGGGCATTACCACTGGAAACGCAGCACCTTCGACAGACTGGGCTTCCCTCGGGCACTACTGGAGAAGAGCCTGTCTGTACAGACCAACCTGGCCTCGCCTGAACCCTTCCTACACCCCTCACAGGTATCCACACACAAACACACACAAACACACACACACACACACATACAGCAACCAATTATGCCACGACAACAACACACAAACACGAACACAACACACCTGTCCAGTGCAGAGAGACTCTAGCTCTTATATTCTATTGTCCCGTGTGTGTGTGTGTGTGTGTGTGTGTGTGTGTGTGTGTGTGTGTGTGTGTGTGTGTGTGTGTGTTGTGTGTGTTGTGTGTGTGTGTGTGTGGTGTGTGTGTGTGACTTCGAACTCTAGCTCATCTTCTCTGTCACAGAGCCACGCCCTAGCTGCTATAGGTCCATTAATGTTTTATCATGTGCAGAATCATATCATTATTTTAATGGGGTGAGATTGGTTTATGTAATACCAGTTGTTGGAACCAAAATTATTTTCCAATCGTTTTGTTCTGAACAGAGTAATGAATTTTTTCGTTCCGTTCCACTATTCTGACCAGTAACATAAAGTTCTGAACTGGTTTGAACCAAAAAAAAGTCCAGGTTTATATTGTTCCTTCTGTTCCTTTTTAAACCTCTGAAATTATATTTTTTTTTACATTTAGCGTGACATTAATTTACTTTACCAAGTATACAGTGTGGATAGAGCAGCTTGCTAGGGAGTGGGCAAGCTAAAGCTCAGTGAGTTGTTTGAGTGATGGAAAGACAAGTGTAGGGGGCGAGATACAACTGACATTTTGCGGGTGGGAAGCGAGAGAGGGTGGAGGAGGACGCTTGGCTTGAAGCGCTGGGCATCTTGTGTTGACATGCATTATCTGAATTAGGCCCACAGAATTATGCCTCCAGAGTGGCTTCTATGAAGGAACTTTGAATGTCTTTGAACATCAGAGATTTAATATTGGACCAAAGCTTGGTATCTAGCTAACAAGCTTGTGTGTGCAGAGCGGTACCAGAATTTAAAACACCTCTTACCTTTTTGTAGTTAATACATCCAATGTAAAATGTGATAACTGTAGTACACCTAACTGGCATTTAAAAAGTTAATCCATTCTTCTCTAATTAAAAATTGCTCTCCCTATCTTCTGAATCACGCTTTTAATGTCAGTAGGCTACAGCTATGCTTTGGAGGGGGAGGGGCTGCTAGACTACACGCACACACTCTGGCAAAGATTTTCAGCTGGCAGACAGCAGGCAGGCAGACAGAAGGCAGGCAGCCAGACACTGGATGAAGTTTCTGATTGAAAGATGGAGGGCTTTGCATAGGCACTTAGTTGTGTTTTTTGTGGGACCAGAGTGTAAAATAACATTATTAACCGGTTCCCATTCTTTTCAAATAACGGTTCTGTTCCGGAACAGTATAGATCACTTTCGTTCCCGGTTCTGATTCTGTTCCGTGAATATTTCTATTTTTTTACAGTTTTCTGTTCTGTTCCCTGAACCGGTTCCAACCCCTGTGTAATATCCATACTGCTGCTATTGCACTTACCTACTGCCACTTAGACAGGGACTTACCTGGACTCTCTGTACCAGATAGGCTACACACAAACACGTTATGTTCTTCTATCCTCGTGGGGACCCAAAACATTTTTCCATTCAAAATCCTATTTTTCCTAACCCCTAACCCTGAACCTAATCCTTACCATAACCTTAACCCTAACCCAAATCCTAAACCTAACTCCTAACCCTAATTGTAACCCTAACCCTAAACCTAACCCCTAAGTTTAAAAATAGCCTTTGTCCCCACGTATTTCCTTGTTTTGCTATCCTTGTGGGGACTTTTGTTGATTATAGGTCCCCACAAGGATAGAAAACCAACACACATAACACAGTGCCACGTACCATCACTTAGAATGTAGGCACAGATCACCGGACTACAGGACTGATCTAGACTCACTGTACCAGACAGGCCTACACTCACTTAGACACAAGTATGTACACACACCCATACACCTACCCCCACACCACCACACCACACACACACCACCACACACACACACACACACACACACCACACACACCACACACACACACACACACACACACACACACACACACCACACACACACACACACACACCACACACAAACATCCCAACACATGCACAGAAAGGCATTGACACACCAGGCCATAACAAAGGCACACAGAGACACGTCACACTGCTCCCACACCTCTCTGTGGGTGCTGCTGAATGTGTGAGACAGAGTGACAGCAGGTCTTCTTTAAGGTGTGAAGAGAGATGGGAACTATGCCAGAGAAGGATGGGAGCCTGTGGGGGGAACTACAAGCCAGATTTATTCTGCTTCATATGTGCAACCCTGCCTACAGTACCTATTTTTCCCATCACTCCATCCCTCCAATATCTATCCTTCTCTAACCTCGCTCCCATTCTCTTTCTCTCTCTCTCTCTCTCTCTCTCTCTCTCTCTCTCTCTTCTCTCTCTCTCTCTCTCTCTCTCTCTCTTCTCTCTCTCTCTCTCTCTCTCTCTCTCTCTCTCTCTTCTCTCTCTCTCTCCTCTCTCTCTCTCTCTCAATCCTATATCTACCCATCACAGTTGTAAGACACGCACAAACACACCCACACACACACATACACACTTAACTTAGCCCTCACATAAGAGAAATCTGCCCCCATCTCAACCATCAGAGAGAAAGAGGGTGGAAGGGAGAGATAGACTGGTGGGGGGTGAGAGAGAGAAAGAGAGAGAGGGGGAGATAGGCAGTTAGGGAGAGGGAGAGATGCGGGGATAAGTGGAAAATAGCAGGCCTGAAAGTGCTTACCAAGGAATACAGTGCTACTCAAACTCAGAGCAAAGAGAAAGAAAGAAAGAAAAAATGAGACGTTAAAGGGAAAAATGATGTCAGTCTGTCCTCTACTCTCTCTTTACTCACAGCATTCCCTTTTAACATCATGTGTTTGTCTACTGCTACTGTTTCTCTCTTTCTCTCTATGTCTCTCTCTCTCACTCTCTCATTCTCAACCTCTCTCTTTCTCTCTCCCTCTCAACCTTACTCTCGTTTTCTCTCTCCCTCCCTCTCTCTGTCTCTCCTTCTCTTCCTCTCTCCCTCAGTCGGAGGATCTTGGAGCATGTGCTCAGTTTGAGGCGAGTCGGAATGCTCGGAACATGATGCCTAGCGCCAGCTGTGGAGTGTTCCCAGAATTCACCTTGAGGAAGCCGTCCTCCGAGACCGACATCGAGAACTGGGCCTCCAAACACTTTAACAAACACACACAGGTACACCCACCCACCCACACACACTTAACTTTACGCTTTAACAGACACTGATACATTACAGACACACACGCCGCTTTACAATTTAAAATACACAGGAACAGTCACACTCTCAGTACTCACTGTCTCACACAAACACATCTATATAATATCTAGTATAACTAAAGCGAAATATTCACCTATCACTCCTTCCTCCTCTTCCTTCCTCTCCCCCTCCTGCTCTTCCTCCCTCTCAGGGTCTGTTCCGGCGTAAGGTGTCCATAGCCAACATGCTGGCGTGGAGCAGTGAGCCAATCAAAAAGCCCATGATCGTGACGTCAGACCGTGCGGTGAAGAGAGAGGCGGTGGAGATCTTTAAACTCATCCAGACCTACATGGGAGACCGCCGGGCCAAGACTGACCCGCTCACTGTCGCCCTGGAGGTCTGCAGGCTCTCTGATATCCTTATGTCATATCCCAAATGGCACCCTATTCTCTATATAGTGCACTACTTTTGACCAGAGCCCTTATGGACCCTGGTCAAAAGTAATGCACTAAAAGGGGAAAGGGTGCCATTTTGGACTCAGCCATTGTCTCCCCTTCTGCAGCCATGTGTCATTTTATGTGCTTTAAGCTTCAATTTATCTTCAGTTTCTGATTTTGTGCATCAAGGAAATAAACATGACTTAATGATTCCACCCCCCTCATTTCCTCTCTGTCTTTCTCTCTCTCTTTCGCGCCAAGACTGGCCCCCTGAACATCGCCCTAGAGGTCTGCACAGACCCTTTTATTATCCCTCTCCGTTCTCTGCTTCTATCTACTTGTTCATGTCTCTCTTTGAATCTACTTTCACTGTGTTGCTTCTCACTTCTCTACTTTTTTACTCTGTTATTTTATGCATTTATGCTTCAATTTTCCTTCAGTTTATTAATTCTGCACATCATGTAAACATATGTGACTTTTAATAATTCCCTTCTCTCCCTTCTCTGTCCTTTCTCTCTTTTTTCTACCCCTCCCTCTCTTTTCTTCCCAGGTGGCAGTGCGTGGTTGGAGCAGTCAGGGTCTTCGTGATGAACTCTACATTCAGCTGTGTCGTCAGACTACAGGTACACACACAGACACACACACGCTCACACACACAGACACACACACACACACGGCCAGCTTTACCCCTGAACACACACAGCTACGTGCACACACACTGTATAACACTAACAGTGTGTAAACTACTGGACACATAATTAACAAATCTATTCATTCATTAGACACAGGCTTGATGCGCAGTCAACCTGAAGTCAAATGAACACTAACCTCATCCACTACTTCTCACAGAGAACTTCCGCTACGATAGTCTGGAGAGGGGCTGGGAGCTCATGGCTGTGTGTCTGGCCTTCTTCCCGCCTACACCTCGCTTCCACTCCTACCTGGAGGGATACATCTACAGACACATGGACCCCCTCAACGATACTAAAGGTGGGATGAGAGATAGTGTGTGAAGTGTGTGGTTACGTGCTTGTGTGTGTGGTGGCTAGCTGGCTGTGGCTATGCATTTTAATGGCGCACACAGACGTTGAGACTGGTGTTTTGTGGGTACTATTTAATGAAGCTGCCAGTTGAGGGCTTGTGAGGCGTCTGTTTCTCAAACTAGATAGTCTAATGTACTTGTCCTCTTGCTCACTTGTGCACCGGGGCCTCCCACTCCTCTTTATATTCTGGTTAGAGACGGTTTGCTCTGTTCTGTGAAGGGAGTAGTACACAGCGTTGTACGAGATCTTCAGTTTCTTGGCAATTTCTCACATGGAATAGCCTTCATTTCTCAGAACAAGAATAGACTGATGAGTTTCAGAAGAAAGTTCTTTGTTTCTGGCTATTTTGAGCCTGTAATCGAACCCACAAATGCTGATGCTTCAGATACTGAATTAGTCTAACGAAGGCCAGATTTATAGCTTCTTTAATCGGAACAACAGTTTTCAGCTGTGCTAACATAATTGCGAAAGGGTTTTCTAATGATCAATTAGCCTTTCAAAATGATAAACTTGGATTAGCTAACACAACGTGCCACTGGAACACAGGAGGGATGGTTGCTGATAATGGGCCTCTGTACGCCTATGTAGATATTCCATTAAAAATCAGCCATTTCCAGCTACAATAGTTATTTACAACATTAACAATGTCTACACTATATTTCTGATCAACTTGATGTTATTTTAATGGACAAAAAATGTGCTTTCTTTCAAAAACAAGGAAATG
The DNA here is from genome assembly GCF_002910315.2 of Salvelinus sp. IW2-2015. Classification (NCBI taxonomy): domain Eukaryota; kingdom Metazoa; phylum Chordata; class Actinopteri; order Salmoniformes; family Salmonidae; genus Salvelinus; species Salvelinus sp. IW2-2015. Next base: position 31,782,103 of record NC_036856.1, read on the forward strand.
TCTAAGTGCCCCAAACTTTTCAAGGGTAGTGTATACTTAAGCAATAAGGCACGAAGGGGTGTTGTATATGGCCTATATATCACGGCTAAGGGCTGTTCTTACGCACGACGCGATGCGGAGTGCCTGGACACAGCCCTTAGCCGTGGTATGTTGGCCATATATCACACACTCCCAGGTTGCCTTATTGCTATTATAACTGGTTACCAATGTAATTAGAGTAGTAAAAATAAATGTTTTGTCACACCCATGGTATACGGTCTAATATACCACTGCTTTCAGCTAATCAACATTCAGGGCTCGAACCACCCAGTTTATAATATAGTTTTTACTATAGTAATATTAGTGTTTATACTATAGTAAACTTTACTACAGTGTACTACAGTGATGTCCACATAAACACTACAGTGAATACTACAGTATACTTCTGTAAAAAGTATACTATAAATATAGTAATACTACAGTATTTAGAGCATAGTATACTAGTATACTTTTCATATGGGTGTCTACTAATTCATTTTACTAGATCATTTTGTTGTCTGATTGAAAGGAGGTTCTCCCTCCACCTCTCCTCTCTGACCCATATTACATCTATCTGCACTGCAGTCTCTCTAAGGGGAGAGTCCTGGACATCAGTTCAGTCTTTTTACATTAGTGTAGGGTAACTGGTAACTGCTAGGACTGTTACCTCAGTGAAATCCTGCTGTTGTGTGTATGTAACTATGTAGAGAATAGGAACTTGATGGTTGAACATTGTGTCAGTGTATGTGTGTTTGTGTGCGTGTGTTCTTGTAGGGTCAGGAGGGCAGTGGCCTGGAGCAGTATGGTGTGTTTCCAGAATTAGACCAGTGTTACCTCCAGCAATGAAAACTATTGTGTGTGTGTGTGTGTGTGTGTGTGTGTTGTGTGTGTGTGTGTGTGTGTGTGTGTGTGTGTGTGTGTGTGTGGTGTGTGTGTGTGTGTGTGGTGTGTGTGTGTTGTGTGTGTGTGTGTGTGGTGTGGTGTGTGTGGTGTGTGTGTGGTGTGGTGTGTGTGTGTGTGTGGTTACCTGTGAGGGATATAAAGATACCATAGACAGATGATGGTGGAACTAGTCGTTTTGTGTGTGTGTGTGTGTGTGCGTGTGCGTGTGTGTGTGTGTGTGTGGTGTATGTGTGTGTGTGTGTATTATCTCTGTTTCCTTCCTGTACCAGTGTTTTGAGTTCACTTCTCTTCGGTAATTACAACACGTTACTGTATGATCTAACGACTAACCTCTGTGTGTGTGTTATTTCTCCAGGAGTGGCGATCAGCGGTTATGCCAAATACTGTTACCGTAAACTGCAGAAGGCTGCTCTGACCGGAGCTAAGAAGGTCTGTGCTCGGTTATTCCCTGTTTTTTTCCTCTTCTTTCTAATCTTCCTCTCCTGGGATGTCTGTCTGTTGTCTCTGTGCCTGGCGGGGCTGTGTCTGGGGGGCAAGTCTGCTTGTCTTCCTCCCCTGTTAGCCGTAGCGCAGTTAGCGCAGGGTTAGTTAGCTAGCTGTTAATTGGCTGAGAGCACAGTAACCAAGGGGAGTAACGAGGTCTATGTAGTTAACTACTAGCCATCCCTACGGCAACAACACACGCCACTTAATTAACACCCCTCCTCATGCACGCCACACACACACACACACAGACAAACACACTCACGGATACGCACACACACACAAAGAGACACACTGTGCACACCCTGATAACACGGCGTATCCCACCGCCATCTGATTAAGAATTCCATATCGGAATGCTCCCAGGGATGGGAATGGGAGGGGAATATGGGGCACAATGACATGCTACTTACACACAACACACACACACACACACACTACACACACACACACATTCAACGGTATGTCACCGTTGACTTGTATTGCTTTAGGCTCTTATTTTTTGAATATTAATAAGTAGATCAATCAAATGTATTTTTGAAGCCCTTTTTACATCAGCAGATGTCACAAAGTGCTTATACAGAAACCCAGCCTAAAACCCCAAACAACAAGCAATGCAGATGTAGAAGTACTGTGGCTAGGAAAACTCCCTAGAAAGGCAGGAACCTAGGAAGAAACCTAAGGAGGAACCAGGCTCTGAGGGGTGGCCAGTCCTCTTCTGGCTGTGCCGGGTGAAGATTATAAGACTACATGGCCATGAAGGCCAGATTGTTCTTCAAGATGTTCAAACGTTCATTGATGACCAGCAGGGTCAGATAATAATAGGTGAATGAGAGGATAAGCTAAGTGTGTGTATTTGTCTTAATTTAGTTATTGTTTCAGCAAGCGGTGTACAAAATGTAGTGTATTATTAATGTAAATGTCTGGAGCAGGAGTCCTGCTGAGACTGCTGGGACAACACGGCACACACACACACGTATCCGCCCACACGCTCGCACACACACGCTCGCACAAGCACACATAAAACACACACATGCTCACATGCTTCTTAACTAGTCCACCAATTACAGGGGCCCTTTAGGCAAATGTATCTTCTGAGTGTTTTTATACCAGATCACAACTCTACAGTCTGCCTCTGTTTACCAGGCTCCCAGACAGACAGAGGGGTGTGTGTGTGTGTGTGTGTTGTGGGTGTGTGGTGTTGTGTGTGTGTGTGTGTGTGTGTGGGGGTGGTGGGGTGTGTGTGTGTGTGTGTGTGTGTGTGTGTGTGTGTGTGTGTGTGTGTGTGTGTGTGTGTGTGTGTGTGTGTGTGTGGTGTGTGTGTGTTGGTGTGTGGTGTGTGTGTGGGTGGTGTGCGTGTGCGAGAGAGAAGGGGGTAAGGCTGGGAGGGTGAGGAGGGAAGGTTGGGTGTCATGGAAACCATCTCCTAGGGGACGTTCCATTCCGTTGTTCATCTATCCTCATCTATCCTAAAAAACACTAACTGACTCACTAAACCAGTGTCCGATCGGTACATGCCCAGTTAGTGTCGGTTTTAGACCAGTACCAATCATTATCAGGCCACTCCACTGGTTTAAATGGTGTTTAATATAATGGCCTCTCTCTACTGCCCACTGGGCACAGACTTCAGTTCATCGTCTAGTTGATATACACTGCTCAAAAAATAAAGGGAACCCTTAACAACACAATGTAACTCCAAGTCAATCACACTTCTGTGAAATTTTATTTTTATTTTATTTTTTATTAACCTTTATTTAACCAGGTAGGCAAATTGAGAACACGTTCTCATTTACAATTGCGACCTGGCCAAGATAAAGCAAAGCAGTTCGACACATACAACAACACATAGTTACACATGGAGTAAAACAAACATATAGTCAATAATACAGTGAAAAAAAAATAAGTCTATATACAATGTGAGCAAGTGAGGTGAGATAAGGAGGGGTGAAGGCAAACAAATATATGTATAAATAAATAAAAATATAAAAGGCCATGGAGGCGAAGTGAGTACAACACAGCAGTAAATAAAAAACTAAAAAAAACACTGGAATGGTTGGTTGCAGTGAAGAGAAGTGCAAAGTAGAGACAGAAATAAGGGTGCAAAGGAGCAAAATAAATAAATAAATAATACAGTAGGTAAAGAGGTAGTTGTTTGGGCTAAATTGTAGATGGGTTATGTACAGGTGCAGTAATCTATGAGCTGCTCTGACAGCTGGTGCTTAAAGCTAGTGAGGGAGATAGGTGTTTCCAGTTTCAGAAGATTTTTGTAGTTCGTTCCAGTCATTGGCAGCAGAGAACTGGAAGAGAGGGGCGTCAAAGGAAGAATTGGTTTGGGGTGACTAGAGAGATATACCTGCTGGAGCGCGTGTCTACAGGTAGGTGCTGCTATGGTGACCAGCGAGCTGAGATAAGGGGACTTTACCTAGCAGGGTCTTGTAGATGACCTGGAACCAGTGGGTTTGGCGACGAGTATGAAGCGAGGGCCAGCCAACGAGAGTGTACAGGTCGCAGTGGTGGGTAGTATATGGGGCTTTGGTGACAAAACGGATGGCACTGTGATAGACTGCATCCATTATTGAGTAGGGTTTTGGAGCTATTTTGTAAATGACATCACCGAAGTCGAGGATTGGTAGGATGGTCAGTTTTACAAGGGTATGTTTGGCAGACATGAGTAAGGATGCTTTGTTGCGGAATAGGAACGCCATTCTAGATTTGACTTTGGATTGGGAGATGTTTGATTTGATGTGGATGTGAGTCTGGAAGGAGAGTTTACAGTCTAACCAGACACCTAGGTATTTGTAGTGTCCACATATTCTAAGTCAGGAGCCGTCTCAAAGTAGTGATGTTGGACAGGCGGGCAGGAGCAGGCAGCGATCGGTTGAAGAGCATGCATTTGGTTTTACTTGTTATTAAGAGCAGTTGGAGGCCACGAAGGAGAGTTGTATGGCATTGAAGCTCGCCTGGAGGGTTGTTAACACAGTGTCAAAAGAAGGGCCAGAAGTATACAGAATAGTGTCGTCTGCGTAGAGGTGGATCAGAGAATCACAGCAGCAAGAGCGACATCATTGATGTAAACAGGAGAGAGAGTCGGTCCAAGAATTGAACCCTGTGGCACCCCCATAGAGACTGCCAGAGGCGCGCGACGCAACAGACCCTCCGATTTGACACACTGAACTCGATCAGAGAAGGTAGTTGGTGGAGACCGGCGAGCATCATTTAGAGGAACCAGGCTGTCGAGTCTGCAATGAGGATGTGGTGATTGACAGAGTCAAAGGGCCTTGCCAGGTCAATGAATACGGCTGCACAGTATTGTTTCCATCGATGGCGGTTACGATATCGTTTATGACCTTGGCGTGGCTGAGGTGCACCCATGACCAGCTCTGAAACCAGATTGCATTGCGGAAAGTGTGGTGGGATTCGAAATGGTCGGTAATCTGTTTGTTGACTTGGCTTTCGAAGACCTTAGAAAGGCAGGGTAGGATAGAATAGTCTGTAGCATTAGGTCAAGGGTGTCCCCCCCTTTGAAGAGGGGGATAACCGCAGGGCTTTCCAATCTTTGGGGATCTCAGACGACACGAAGAGAGGTTGAAGAGGCTAGTATATGGGGTGGCAACAATTTCAGCAGAGATGTTTTAGAAAGAAAGGGTCCAGATTATCTAGCCCGGCTGATTTGTAAGGGTCAAGTTTTGCAGCTCATTTAGAACACAGCTGACTGTATTTGGAGAAAGAGAAATGGGGAAGGCTGGGCGAGTAGCAGAGGGGAGGGCAGTGCTGTTGTCCGGGGTAGGGGTAGCCAGGTGGAAAGCATGGCCAGCCGTAGAAAAATGCTATTGAAATTCTCAATTATAGTGGATTTGTCGGTGGTGACAGTGTTTCCTATTTCAGAGCGGTTGGAAGCTGGGGAGGAGGTGTTCTTATTCTCCATGGACTTTACGGTGTCCCAGAACTTTTTTGAATTGTGTGTGCAGGAAGCAAAATTTCTGCTTGAAAAAGCTAGGCTTGGCTGTTCTAACTGCGCTGTGTATATTGGTTTCTGGCTTCCTGAAAAGTTGCATATCACGGGGGCTGTCGATGCTAATGCAGAACGCCTAGGATGTTTTTCTGTTTGGTTAAGGGCAGTCAGGGCAGGAGAGAACAAGGCTGTATCTGTTCTGGTTCTAAATTTCTGAATGGGGCATGCTTATTCAGATGGTGAGGAAGGCATTTTTAAAAAATGACCAGGCATCTCTACTGACGGGATGAGATCAATATCCTTCCAGAGACCCGGCCAGGTCGATTAGAAAGGCGCTGCTCGCTGAGAGTGTTTCAGGGAGCGTATTTGACAGCGCTGGACCCGATTACGGATGCAGGCAATGAGGCAGTGATCGCTGAGATCTTGGTTGAAAAAGCAGAGGTGTATTGGGAGGGCAAGTTTGTTAGGATGATATCTATGAGGGTTACCCGTGGGTTTACGGAATTGGGTGGTACTGGTAGGTCATTGATAATTTGTGTGAGATTGAGGGCATCAAGCTTAGATTGTAGGGTGGTTGGGGTGTGTTGAGCATGTTCAAATTAGGTCGGCCTAGCAGCACGAGCTCTGAAGAGTAGATGGGGGGCAATCAGTTCACAATAGGGTGTCCAGAGAACAGCTGGGGGCAGAGGGTGGGTCTATAGCAGGCGGCAACGGTGAGAGAGCTTGTGTTTTAGAGAGGTGGATTTTTAAAAGTAGAAGTTCAAATTGTTTGGGAACAGACCTGGATAGTATACAGAATCTGGAGGCAGTCTTTGCAGTAGATTGCAACACCGCCCCTTTGGCCGTTCTATCTTGTCTGAAAATCTTTGTTATGGGGATGAAAATGTCTGAATTTTTGGTGGTCTTTTCTAAGCCAGGATTCAGACACGGCTAAAACATCCGGGGTTGGCAGAGTGTGCTAAAGCAGTGAACAAAACAAAGCTTAGGGAGGAGGCTTCTAATGTTAACATGCATGAAGCAAGGCTTATATACGGTTACAGAGTCATCAAAAGAGAGCGCCTGGGGAATAGGAGTGGAGCCAGGTACTGCAGGGCCTGGATTCACCTCTACATCACCAGAGGAACAGAGGAGAGTAGGGATAAGGGTACGGCTAAAAGCTATGAGATTGGTCGCTAGAGCTACTAGAGCAGAGGAGTAAAAAGGAGGTTTCTGGGGGCGATAAAATAGTTTAAAGGAATAATGTACAGACAAAGGTATGGTAGGATGTGAATACAGTGGAGGTAACTAGGTATTGAGTGATGATGAGAGAGATATTGTCTCTAGAAACATCATTGAAACCAGGTGATGTCATCGCATATGTGGGTGGTGGAACTGAGAGGTTGGATATGGTATAGAGAGCAGGGCTAGAATCTCTACAGTGAAATAAGCCAATAAACACTAACCAGAACAGCAATGGACAAGGCATATTTACATTAAGGAAGGCATGCTAATCGAGTGATCAATAAGGGTCCAGTGAGAGAGGTTGGTTGGGGTCGTGGCGTCCAGACAGTGGCGGGTATATGGCTATCGGAGCAGCATAGGATGGAGGTCTGTTTGTAGATACCTCGTGCGTTTCCGTCGGTAGGTAGTTGTGGGTTCCGTGTAGTGGGGTTCCGTGTGGTGGAGAGGGGATCAATCCAAATTGGCAAAATAGATATAGTGACCCAAGGAAAAATAAAATAAATAAATATAATATAATAATAGTTGTCCGATATACTTGTTCAATAGCAGCCGATAAGACAGCTAACGATTAGCGGGCCTCAGATGAGCGTTCAGGTAACGTCGGGACGGAGGTGCAGTTGGATAAATCCTCGGGCAGAAACGTCGGCAGTCAGTCGCGGGGCAGTCAGTCGTGAAGGCCCGGTGGGGTTCCGTATCTCGCAGCACAAAAAGAAACGGGTCGGATGGTGATGGAACTCCTCAGCTGGCTAGCTCCAGAATGATTTGAGTTTGCTCCGGGGTCGACGTAAGCCATAGTCACATGGTTTGCAGCTAGCTAGCTGCGAAATCAAGGTGCAAGTGTCAGAGCCTGCGGCTGGAATCCGGGGAAACTGAGAGAAAAAGAGTCCCGGAATGCTCCGGTCCGAGTCGCGTTGCACAAAAGTGCCGGTAGATTTTCGAGCTAAAGGAATAGCTGATGACCACTAAACGTGGGCAGCTGAAACACCAACGCTAGCCAGCAAACCGGCTAATTTCGGGCAGCTACAGATTAGCTTCTGGCTAGCTATCGGATAGCTTCTGGTTAGCTTTCAGGCTAGCTTCTGAATTAGCCCGGCTAGCTTCCACGATGGATTTTCAGATTGAGGTAAATAATAATTTTTGTATTGGTGAAGCGGGTTGCAGGAAAGCTTTTGCAGGAAAGCTTTGTAGTTGAGTTCTTGGTAATAAAATAGATAAAAGATATGCGAAGAAAGGTGTAAATATTATAATACAGGACACGAACAATACGGAACAGAAAAGACGTCTGAACTGCTAAGCCACCTTGGACAAAATCAAACTGTCCACTTAGGAAGCAACACTGATTGACAATAAATTTCACATGCTGTTGTGCAAATGGAATGACAAAAGGTGGAAATTATAGGCAATTGCAAGACACCCCATAAAGGAGTGGTTCTGCAGGTGGTGCCACAGACACTTCTCAGTTCCTATGCTTCCTGGCTGATGTTTGGTCACTTTTGAATGCTGGCGGTGCTTTCACTCTAGACGGAGACGCTGAGACGGAGTCTACAACCCACACAAGTGGCTCAGGTAGTGCAGCCATCCAGGATGGCACATCAATGCGGCTGTGGCAAGAAGGTTTGCTGTGTCTGTCAGCGTAGTGTCCAGAGCATGGAGGGCGTACAGAGGACAGGCCAGTACATCAGAGACGGTGGAGGAGCCGTAGGAGGGCAACACCCAGCAGCAGGCCGCTACCTCCGCTTTGTGCAAGGAGGATCAGGAGGACACTGCCAGAGCCCTGCAAAATGACCTCCAGCAGGCCACAAATGTGCATGTGTCTGCTCAAACGGTCAGAAACAGACTCCATGAGGGTGGTATGAGGGCCCGACGTCCACAGGTGTGGGGTTGTGCTTACAGCCCAACACCGGTGCAGGACGTTTGGCATTTCCAGAGAACACCAAGATTGGCAAATTCGCACTGCGCCTGTGCTCTTCACAGATGAAAGCAGTGTCACACTGAGCACATGAGCACATGTGACAGACGTGACGAGCTGGAGACGCCGTGGAGAACGTTCTGCTGCCTGCAACATCCTCCAGCATGACCGGTTTGGGGGGTGGGTCAGTCATGGTGTGGGTGGCATTTCTTTGGGGGCCGCAGCAGCCTCCATGTGCTCGCCAGAGGTAGCCTGACTGCCATTAGGTACCGAGGATGAGATCCTCAGACCCTTGTGAGACCATTGCTGGTGCGGTTGGCCCTGGGTTCCTCCTAATGCCACAATGCTAGACCTCATGTGGCTGGAGTGTGTCAGCAGTTCCTGCAAGAGGAAGGCATTGATGCTATGGACTGGCCGCCCGTTCCCTAGACCTGAATCCAATTGAGCACATCTGGGAATTCATGTCTCGCTCCATCCACCAACGCCACGTTGCACCACAGACTGTTCCAGGAGTTGGCGGGTGCTTTAGTCCAGGTCTGGGAGGAATCCTCAAGGAGAACATCGCCACCTCATCAGGAGCATGCCCAGGCGTGTTGGGGAGGTTCATACAGGCACGTGGAGGCCACACACACTACTGAGCCTCATTTTGACTTGTTTAAGGACATTTTACATCAAAGTTGGATCAGCCTGTAGTGTGGTTTTCCACTTTAATTTTGAGTGTGACTCCAAATCCAGACCTCCATGGGTTGATAAATTTGATTTCCATTGATAATTGTTGTGTGATTTTGTTGTCAGCACATTCAACTATGTATAGAAAAAAGTATTTAATAAGAATATTTCATTCATTCAGATCTAGGATGTGTTATTTTAGTGTTCCCTTTATTTTTTGAGCAGTGTACATTTAGTTGAGTTGTCAACTAACATGAATTCAACGTGAAATCAACAAAAAATGTCACCACGTCATTGGATTTCCCTTAAATTGATAATTTTTTTCAAATCCAATCAGTTTTCCACATTGATTCAACGACGTCACATTACATTTTTGGGTTGAAATGACATGGAAACAACGTTGATTCAACCAGTCTTTGCCCAGTGGGTGGTGTCCAGTGCTGATCTCTACTCTGACCTTTTGAATGCCCTAGAACCCTCTCTTTGAGGTTTGTCGAACGCTGAAATCTGAACTCAAGACCTCGGTTTAAAAGCTGACAGTGTTTTTATATACTTGTATTTTATTTTGAATCCTGCCGCTATGTTGGGCTAAATTGCTGTGAGCGCTGCTATCTGTCCCGGGATTCCTGCCAGAGTCCGTATAGGGGGAGAGATGCGAAAGCCCAGCTAGCTTAGCTGGCTCGGCGGTTTCAAATGGAAGCCGCTATTGAACGTTTCCAACGTTGCAGGAGCTGTGTTTACTTTGCTTTGTTCCGGGACAATGTGGATTGTATTGACTTTCAATGTAGCAACTGCTTGCTTGCGGAGGACTACAGGAGCGAAGTAGCTACTCTTAGCAAGCAAGTAGCAAACCTACATAGCTACTGGGGAACCCACGGCCACCTACTTTTTCTTTTTCTTCCACCCCAGTCTGGTGGAAGTTTTGCTCTCCACAGCCGACTGGCCGGTGCTCAGCAGGGTTCCATCCCCGAAGGGGTCTCCCCTTCCCTGAAGAACGGAGATGATCTCGACCCAACCAGCCATGGAGGTACGTCACTCGCCGTGGAAGTCGAAGAAGCCGTCCTCTGGCAACGGGGGTCTCCGTGGAGATGTTGAGCCTGGAACTGACACAGACCAGAAACAGCTTTGCCTCCCTGGATCCAGAGGTTCCGGCGCCTTCGTCCGTGGTGGCTTCCCAATCAAGATCGGATCCGGAGGTACCTTCGTCCTCGGCTCTGTCTCCCTCTCCGGTGCCTTCTACCTTGGGTACAAATCCTCGGAGCTCCCAGCCCCACCAGACAGTGAGGCTGCCTGAGAGAATGGCCCATTCAACATCACCAGCTGTCATCATAGATAGCTCTATGGTGAGAAACATCTCGGTCCCCAAGGCAAAAACCCTGTGTTACCCAGGAGCACGAGTACAGGACATAGCAAGGCTGCTTCCGACTGTTCTACCACAGATGCCGGGAGCTGACACTGTCGGAGTCCATGTGGGGTCTAACGACATCAGGAGGGCAAGCTCGGAACATTTGAAAATTGATTTTATAGAACTGATTTTAGCATTAAAATACTACAAAAAACGGCCAATAATTTCAGGTCCAGTACCATCGTTGGGCCGCGGATGTGAAAGATTCAGCAGACTGCTGGCATTACACATCTGGCTAAAAGACTACCGTAGCTATGCCTCCCGGGTGGCGCAGTGGTCTAGGGCACTGCATCGCAGCGCTAGCTGTGCCACCAGAGATTCTGGGTTCGCGCCCAGGCTCTGTTGCAGCAGAATCCTGCCGCTGTGTGGGGCGACGCACAATTGGCCTAGCGTCATCCAGTTTAGGGGGGGTTTGGCCGGTAGGGATATCCTTGTCCCATCGCACACCAGCGACTCCTGTGGCGGGCCGGGCACAGTGTGCGCTAACCAAGGTTGCCAGGTGCACGGTGTTTCCTCCGACACATTGGTGCGGCTGGCTTCCGGGTTGGATGCGCGCTGTGTTAAGAAGCAGTGCGGCTTGGTTGGGTTGTGTTTCGGAGGACGCATGGCTTTCGAACTTCATCTTTCCCGACCCCGTACGGGAGTTGTAGCGATGAGACAAGATAGTAATTACTAACAATTGTATACCACGAKAATTGGGGAGAAAAAGGGGGTAAAACTATATATAAAAAATATATTTAAAAAATACTACTGTAGCTCTGCTGGAGTCACTTTTATTGATAACTTTGACACCTTCTGGAAACAGAAGATACTCTACAGGAATGACGGAGTCCATCAAAATCATCTTGGCTCCTGGACTCTGTCCATGCATTTCAAGGATGCGTTGAAACAATGACTGGTAAATGATCCAAGACCAGCTCAGTTAATCCCTACCATTGTGACAATGAGTCGTCATAATGCTGCATCAAATGTACATGATCTCAGGGGCATTGGGAAACACAATGTAAGTAATTTAATTTATGTACCCCTAATTGCACCAAATACATCTGTTTATCCTACAGCTATTGTAAGCAGTAATCATGAGCCTATAAACCAGAGTTACACTGTTAGCACTGAGGCGGTGTGCAATAGTAGGAAGACTACTTTATGCAGCTCACCCTGCACTATCAGCTCCAATGTAAATAACATGAGTAAGTCTACCTCCGATAAGCTTCCCAGTAAAGCATTAAAAACAATCAAGCAACCCAGAAAAGTGCTTAAAATAGCCCATTTTAACATATGTAGCCTAAGAAACAAGGTCCATGAAGTCTACTACAGCGACTGAAATGACTGCAACACTTAACAAAGAGCTGCAGTTAGTTTCAGAGTGGGTGGCAAGGAATAAGTTATCCCTAAATATTTCTAAAACTAAAAGCATTGTATTTGGAACAAAACACTCACTAAACCCTAAACCTCAACTAAGTCTTGTAATAAAGTATGTGAAAATTTAGCAAGTTGAGAAGACTAAACTGCTTGGAGTAACACTAGATTGTAAACTGTCATGGTCAAAACATATTGATGCAGTAGTAGCTAAGATGGGAAGTAGTCTGTCTATAATAAAGCGATGCTCTGCCTTCTTAACAACACTATCAACAAGGCAGGTCCTACAGGGCCTAGTTTTGTCGCACCTTGACAACTGTTCAGTCATGTGGTCAGGTGCCACAAACAGTGACTTAGAAAAATTGCAATTGGCTCAGAACAGGGCTGCACGGCTGGCCCTTAAATGTACACAGAGAGCTAATATGAATAATATGCATGTCAATCTCTCCTGGCTGAAAGTGGATGGGAGATTGACTTCATCACTACTTTTATTTATGAGAAGTATTGACATGTTGAATGCACCGAGCTGTCTGTCTAAACTACTGGCACACAGCTCGGACACAAWACATACCCCACAAGACATGTCACAAGAGGTCTCTTCACAGTCTCCAAGTCCAGAACAGACTATGCGAGGCACACAGTACTACGTAGAACTATGACTACATGGAACTCTATTCCACATCAAGTAACTGACGCACGCAAGCAGTACAATTAGATTTCAAAAACAGATAAAAAAAACACCTTATGGAACAGGAGGGACTGTGAAGCAACACAAACATTGGCACAGACACATGCATACACACACACACACACACACATATGATAACGTACGCACTATACATACACATGGATTTAGTACTGTAGATATGTGGTAGTGGTGGAGTAGGGGCCTGAGGGCACACAGTGTGTTGTGAAATCTGTGAATGTATTGTAATGTTTTAAAATGGTAAAAACTGCCTTACTTTTGCTGGACCCCAGGAAGAGTAGCTGCTGCTTTGGCAGCAGCTAATGGGGATCCATAATAAATACAAATACAAAAATACATCCTAGTAACTCTCTCTACGTCCTAGTAACTCTATCTATATCCTAGTAACTCTATCTATGTCCTAGTAACTCTATCTACGTCCTAGTAACTCTATCTATGTCCTAGTAACTCTATCTATGTCCTAGTAACACTATCTACGTCCTAGTAACTCTATCTATTTACTAGTAACTCTATCTATGTCCTAGTAACTCTCTCTATGTCTTAGTAACTCTCTGTATGTCCACCTCTCTATGCCTATCTGTGTACCAAACACTACACCGTGGGTGTGTTGCCTCAGAGATGCTACAACATCAGAGTCTAGACCCCCCTTACTCAACTGGCGGGCCGGATCCGGACCCAGAACGGGGTCAATACGGACCAGGCCCCCCCCCCCCCCAAAAAAAAAAAGATTGAAAAAACTATATACAATGCATTTGGAAAGTATTCAGACCCCTTGACTTTTTCCAGCCTTATTCTAAAATGGATTAAATAAATGTTTTTCCCCATCAATTTACACACAATACCCTATAATGACAAAGTGAAAACAGGTTTAAAAGATTTCTTCAAAATTCTTATAAATAAAAAACATAAATATGCTTTGAAACTCGAAAATTGAGCTCAGGTGCATCCTGTTTCCATTGATCATCCTTGAGATGTTTCTACAACTTGATTGGAGTCCACTTGTGGTAATTTCAATTGATTTCACATGATTTGGAAAGGCATAAACCAGTCTATATAATGTCCCATAGTTGACAGTGCATGTCAGAGCAAAAACCAAGCCATGAGGTCAAAGGAATTGTCGGTAGAGCTCCAAGACAGGATTGTGTCAAGGCACGGATTTGGGGAACAGTACCAGAAATGTCTGCAGCATTGAAGCTCCCCAAGAACACAGTGGCCTCCATCATTCTTAAATGGAAGAAGTTTGGAACCACCAAGACTCTTCCTAGAGCTGGCCCTGGCCAAACTGAGCAATCAGGGGAGAAGGGCCTTGGTCAGGGAGGTGACCAAGAACCCGATGGTCACTTTGACAGAGCTCCAGAGTTTATCTGTGGAGATTGGACAACCTTCCAGAAGGACAACCATCTCTGCAGCACTCCACCAATCAGACCTTTATGGTAGAGTGGCCAGATGGAAGCCACTCCTCAGTAAAATGCACATGACAGCCTGCATGGAGTTTGCCAAAAAGCACCTAAAAGACTCTCAGACCATGAGAAACAAGATTCTCTGGTCTGATGAAACCAAGATTGAACTCTTTGGCCTGAATGCCAAGCGTCACGTCTGGAGGAAAGCTTCGTGAAGAATGGTGGTGGCAGCATCATGCTGTGGGTATATTTTTCAGCAGCAGGGACTGGGAGACTAGTCAGGATCAAGGGAAATATTATTATTTAACTAGGCAAGTCAGTTAAGAACAAATTCTTATTTACAATGATGGCCTACCGGGGAACAGTGGGTTAACTGCTTTGTTCAGGGCCAGAACGACAGATTTTTACCTTGTCAGCACGGGGATTCAATCCAGCAACCTTTCTGTTACTGCTGGTCCAACGCTCTAACAACTAGGCTACCTGCCGCCCAAAGATGAACAGAGCGAAGTACAGAGAGAACCTTGGTGAAACCTGCTCCAGAGCGCTCAGGACCTCAGATTGGGGTGAAAGTTCACCTACCAACAGGACAAAGACCCGAAGCACACAGCCAGGATAAACGCAGGAGTGGCTTCAGGACAAGTCTCTGAATGTGCTTAAGTGGCCCAGGCAGAGCCCGGACTTGATCCTGATCAAACATCTCTGGAGAGACCTGAAAATAGCTGTGCAGCAACGCTCCCCACCCAACCTGAGAGAGCTTGAGAGGATCGGCAAAGAAAAATGTGAGAAACTCCCCAAATACAGGTGTGCCAAGCTTGCAGTATCATAACCAAGAAGACTTGAGGTTGTAATCGCTGCCAAAGGTGCTTCAACAAAGTACTGAGTAAAGGGTCTGAATACTTATGTAAATGTGATATTTCAGTTTTTTATTTTTAAGACATTTTCAAAAAATTCTAAAACCTGTTTTTGCTTTGTCATTATGGGGTATTGTGTGTAGATTGGTGAGGAAAACAAACAATGTAATACATTTTAGAATAAGGCTGTAACGTAACAAAATGGGGAAAAAGTCAAGGGGTCTGAATACTTTCCGAATGCACTGTAGATATTTTTGGAATAATGTGTAAAATTGCAGGAGATTAGCTTTAAAACAGCAAAATAAATCTCTGCCCCATGCAAAATTTGTAGAATTGCAGGAAATTTGCTTTAAAACTGCAACATTTTTTATCCGCCTGCAAGGGATGTGAATACATGGGGTCGCATGGGTTGTAAGGTGGGGGTTTGTTACTACGCCGATAAATTACATTATCCATCCGGACGTTTGCCACCCAGGAAATTTGTGTGATCGGACCTTCTCAAATAGTACTTGAGTACACCTGGTCTAGACCATCTAATATCCCTGTGTAAACCAGACTACTAGCCTCCCACTGGGCACAACACGTCATTTCAACGTGGCGAATTGGGTACGGTTCTTATAGTGGATATTACGTTGAAGATCTGATGTTGTTTTAGGGCTGGGCGATATGGCCAAAATATCATATCATGGTATTTTTCAAATCTTTGACGGTATGACGGTATTTGACGGTATTTTATATTTTTGATTAATAAAAGTTCTACATTTGCTTTATGAGTAGTGAGTGATCCTAGGGTGCTTTATGAGTAGTGAGTGATCCTAGGGTGCTTTATGAGTAGTGAGTGATCCTAGGTCTGGCAACACATACATTCTAAATTATTTCAAGGGGTCTTCTCCTTTCTGATTGTTTTATACTGTTCAAATTCAACTTCAACCTAAAATAATTTCCTGCATTTCCATAAATTTTGCATTTCCTGCACATCATTCTGCCACGATACTGGGCCAAAAACTTTCTACTTCCGGCGGCCGACCGAGATGTCAGTCCAGTTCCTGACCTGTTTCTTTGTTTTGTATGTGTTAGTCGGTCAGGGCGTGAGTGTGGGGTGGGCATTTCTATGTTATGTGTTTCTATGTTGTAAATGGTGACCTGATATGGTTCTCAATTAGAGGCAGGTGGTTTTCATCTCCTCTGATTGAGAACCATATTAAGTAGGTGGTTTCACATTGTTTGTTTGTGGGTGATTGTCGCTGTATCTGTGTTTATTGCACCACACGGTACTGTCTCGTCTAGTTCGTTCATTTCATTCATTCATTCATTCATTCATTCATGTATTCATTTCGTTCGTTCTGTCCGTGCGTTCATTGTTTTTATGTTCACAAGTTCAGGTCTGTTTAACGTCGTTTGTTGTTTGTAGTTTATGCAAGTGTTTTTTTCGTGTTCGTCTTCATTAAATAAATCATTTATGTCTACATACCTCGCTGCGTGTTGGTCCACCCATGCTCCTCCTCGTCTGAGGAGGAGAACGAATATGACTGTCGTTACAGAATCACCCACCAACAAAGGATCAAGCGCGGGAGGAGCACAGCGACAGCTGCAGCAGAAATCCCAGGACCTCCTGGACTTGGAGGAGATCCTGGACGGCAAAGGACCCTGGACTCAGCCAGGGGAATATCGCCGTCCCAAGGCGGAGCTGGAGGCAGCGAAGGCAGAGAGGCGCTGGTATGAGGAGAGCAGCGCGGCGACGCGGTTGGGAGCCCGAGAGTCAGACCCAAAAATTTCTTGGGGGGGGGCACACGAGGGGAGTGGCAAAGCCGGGTAGGATACCTGAGCCAACTCCCCGTGCTTACCGTGGTGTGAGAGGCGTCGTACTGGTCAGACACCGTGTTATGCGTGGAGCGCACGTGTCCCCAGTACGCGTGCTAAGCCCAGTGCGGGCTATTCCACCTGCCGCACTGGGAGGGCTAGGTTGGCATCGAATCCGGGTGCCATGAAGCCGGCCCAATATATCTGGCCTCCAGTACGTCTCCTCGGGCCGGCGTACATGCACCAGCCTTACAGGTGGTGTCCCCGGTCGCCTGCATAGCCCAGTGCGGGCTATTCCACCTCGCCGCACTGGCAGGGCTACGGGGACCATTCAACCTGGTAGGGT
This sequence comes from Salvelinus sp. IW2-2015, assembly GCF_002910315.2. Taxonomy (NCBI): domain Eukaryota; kingdom Metazoa; phylum Chordata; class Actinopteri; order Salmoniformes; family Salmonidae; genus Salvelinus; species Salvelinus sp. IW2-2015. The sequence continues at coordinate 31,799,125 of NC_036856.1, forward strand.
TGGGAGGCTCGGTGCTCAAGAGCGCGTGTCCTCCTTCACGGTCCGTGTCCCGGTGCCACCCCCGCACCCCATACCAGTCCTCCGTGGCAGCCCCCCGCACCAGGCTGTCTCTCCGGGTTTCTCTCTCCAGCTGCTCCACCTGTCCAGCGCTGTCAGAGCTTTCCTCTCTCCAGCGCAGCCTCAGTCTGAACTGCCTGCCTTCCAGCGCAGTCTGAGCTGCCTGCCTGCCCAGCGCTGTCCGTCTGTCCTGAGCCGTCAGCCAGGACCAGCCAGAGCCGTCCAGCCAGGACCAGCCTCAGAGCCGTCCAGCCAGGACCAGCCTTCAGAGCCGTCCAGCCAGGACCAGCCTTCAGAGCCGTTCCCAGGACCAGCCAGAGCCGTCCAGCCAGGACAGCCAGAGCCGTCGCCAGACCAGCCAAGCCGTCCAGCCAGACCAGCCAGAGCCGTCCAGCCAGGACCAGCCAGAGCCGTCCAGCCAGGACCAGCCAGAGCTTTCCGCCAGACAGGAGGCAGCCAGAGCCTTCCGCCAGACAGGATCCGCCAGAGCCTTCCGCCAGACAGGATCGCCAGAGCCTTCCGCCAGCCAGATCCGCCAGAGCCTTCCGCCAGCCAGGATCCGCCAGAGCCTTCCGCCAGCCAGGATCCGCCAGAGCCTTCCGCCAGCCAGGATCCGCCAGAGCCTTCGCCAGCCAGGATCCGCCAGAGCCAGCCAGCCAGATCGCCAGAGCCAGCCAGCCCGGCATCGCCAGCCAGTCCGGAGCGTCCCTCAGTCCGGGGCTGCCCCTAAGTCCAGCGGGGACCCAGGTCTAGGGTTCCAGTCAAGTCGGTGGCGAGGGTCGCCACCTGAGGAGGCTACGGAAGCTGGGATTGACTATGGTGGGGTGGGGACCTCGTCCAAGCCTGAGCCACCACCGTGTCAGATGCCCACCCAGACCCTCCCCTAGACTTTTGGTAGTGCGTCCGGAGTACGCACCTTGAGGGGGGGGTTATGTCACGTTCCTGACCTGTTTTCTGTTTTGTTTATTGTGTTAGTCGGTCAGGGCGTGAGTGTGGGGGGCATTTCTATGTTATGTGTTTCTATGTTGGTAAATGGGTGACCTGATATGGTTCTCAATTAGTGGTTTTCATCTCCTCTATTGAGAACCATATTAAGGTAGGTGGTTTCAACATTGTTTGTTTGTGGGTGATTGTCGCTGTGTCTGTGTTTATTGCACCCACACGCGTACTGTCTCGTCTAGTTCGTTCATTTCATTCATTCATTCATGCATTCATTTCGTTCGTTCTTTCCTGTTCGTGCGTTCATTGTTTTTTATGTTTCACAAGTTCAGGTCTGTTTAACGTCGTTGTTGTTTTGTAGTTTATGCAAGTGTTTTTCGAGTTCGTCTTCATTAAATAAATCATTTATGTCTACATACCTCGCTGCGTGTTGGTCCGACCCATGCTCCCTCCTGTCTGAGGAGGAGAACGAATATGACTGTCGTTACAGAGATGGCCGCCTCACTTCGCGTTCCTAGGAAAAATATGCAGTATTTTGTTTTTTATGTGTTATTCCTTACATTGGTACCCAGGTAATCTTAGGTTTCATTACATACAGTCGGGAGGAACTACTGAATATAAGAGCAACATCAACTCACCATCGTTACAACCAGGAATATGACTCTCCCGACGGATCTGTGTTTTGCCTTCCACCCAATACAATGATCTGATCCCAGCGGCGACCCTAAACAACGACGCCGTAAAAGGGCAAACGAAGCGGTCTCCTGGTCAGGCTTCGGAGACGGGCACATCGCGCTCGCACTCCCTAGCATACTACTCGCCAATGTCCAGTCTCTTGACAATAAGGTTGATGAAATCCGAGCAAGGGTAACATTCCAAGAGACATCAGAGAATTGTAACGTTTCTTGCTTCACGGAAACATGGCTCACTCGAGAGACGCTAACGGAGTCGGTGCAGCCAGCTGGTTTTCTTTCACGCATCGCGCCGACAGAAACAAACATCTTTCTTGGTAAGAAGAGGCGGGGGTGTATGCCTTATGATTAACGAGACGTGTTGTGATCATCAACAACATACAGAACTCAAGTCATTCTGTTCACCTGATTTAGAATTCTCTCACAATCAAATGTCGACCGCATTATCTACAACGGGAATTCTCTTAGATTATAATCACAGCCGTACATATTCCCCCCAAGCAGACACATCGATGGCCCTGAACGAACTTTATCTGACTCTTCTGTAAACTGGAAACCACACACCCTGAGCTGCATTCATTGTAGCTGGGGATTTAACAAGGCTAATCTGAAAACAAAACTCCCTAAATTCTATCAGCAATATCGATTGTGCTACCAGGCTGGTAAAACCTTGGATCATTGTTATACTAACTTCCGCGACGCATATAAGGGCCCTCCCCCGCCCTCCTTTCGGAAAAGCTGACCACGACTCCATTTTGTTGCTTCCAGCCTACAAACAGAAACTAAAACAGCAAGCTCCCGCGCTTCAGGTCTGTTCAACGCTGGTCTGACCAATCTGATTCCACGCTTCAAGACTGCTTCGATCACGTGGATTGGGATATGTTCCGCATTGCGGCAACAACAACATTGACGATACGCTGATTCGGTGAGCGAGTTCATTAGAAAGTACATTGACGATGTCGTACCCACAGCAACGATTAAACATCCCAACCAGAAACCGTGGATTGATGGCAGCATTCGCGTGAAACTGAAAGCGCGAACCACTGCTTTTAACCAGGGCAAGTGACCGCGAAACATGACCGAATACAAACAGTGTAGCTATTCCCTCCGCAAGGCAAATCAAACAAGCTAAGTCCCAGTATAGAGACAAAGTAGAGTCGCAATATTCAAACAGCTCAGAACACAAGAGGTATGTGGCAGGGTCTACAGTCAATCACGGATACGATTACAAAAGAAAACCAGCCCCCGTCGCGGACCAGGATGTCTTGCCTCCCAGGACAAGACTAAATAACTTTTTTGCTCGCTTTGAGGACAATACAGTGCCACTGACACGGGCCCGCTACCAAAACCTGCGGCTCTCCTTCACTGCAGCCGAGGTTGAGTAAAACATTTAAACGTGTTAACCCTCGCAAGGCTGCAGGCCCAGACGGCATTCCCAGCCGCGTCCTCAGAGCATGCGCAGACCAGCTGGCTGGTGTGTTTAAGGACATATTCAATCAATCCTTATCCAGTCTGCGTTCCCACATGCTTCAAGAGGGCACCATTGTTCCTGTCAAAAATCTAAGGTAACTGAGCTAAACGACTACCGCCCCGTAGCACTCACTTCCGTCATCATGAAGTGCTTTGAGAGGACTAGTCAAGGACCATATCACCTCCACCCTACCTGACACCCTAGACCCACTCCAATTTGCTTACCGACCCAATAGGTCCACAGACGACGCAATCGCAACCACACTGCACACTGCCTAACCCATCTGGACAAGGGAATACCTATGTGAGAATGCTGTTCATCGACTACAGCTCAGCATTTAACACCATAGTACCCTCCAAACTCGTCATCAAGCTCGAGAACCTGGGTCTCGACCCCGCCCGCTGTGCAACTGGGTCCTGGACTTCCTGACGGGCCGCCCAGGTGGTGAGGGTAGTAACAACATCTCCACCCCGCTGATCCTCAACACTGGGGCCCCACAAGGGTGCGTTCTGAGCCCTCTCCTGTACTCCCTGTTCACCCACGACTGCGTGGCCATGCACGCCTCCAACTCAATCATCAAGTTTGCGGACGACACTAGAGTGGTAGGATTGATTACCAACAACGACGAGACGGCCTACAGGGAGGAGGTGAGGGCCCTCGGAGTGTGGTGTCAGGAAAATAAGCTCACACTCAACGTCAACAAAACAAAGGAGATGATTGTGGACTTCAGGAAACAGCAGAGGGAGCACCCCCTATCCACATCGACGGGACAGTAGTGGAGAAGGTGGAAAGTTTTAAGTTCCTCGGTGTACACTCACGGACAAACTGAATTGGTCCACCCACACAGACAGCGTTGTGAAGAAGGCGCAGCAGCGCCTCTTCAACCTCAGGAGGCTGAAGAAATTCGGCTTGTCACCAAAAGCACTCACAAACTTCTACAGATGCACAATCGAGAGCATCCTGTCGGGCTGTATCACCGCCTGGTACGGCAACTGCTCCGCCACAACCGTAAGGCTCTCCAGAGGGTAGTGAGGTCTGCACAACGCATCACCGGGGGCAAACTACCTGCCCTCCAGGACACCTACACACCCGATGTCACAGGAAGGCCATAAAGATCATCAAGGACAACAACCACCCGAGCCACTGCCTGTTCACCCCGCTATCATCCAGAAGGCGAGGTCAGTACAGGTGCATCAAAGCAGGGACGAGAGACTGAAAAACAGCTTCTATCTCAAGGCCATCAGACTGTTAAAAAGCCACCACTAACATTTAGTGGCCGCTGCCAACATACTGACTCAACTCAGCCACTTTAATAATGGGAATTGATGGAAATTATGTAAAAATGTATCACTAGCCACTTCAAACAATGCCACTTAATATAATGTTACATACCCTACATTACTCATCTCATATGTATATGTATATACTGTACACTATACCATCTACTGCATCTTGCCTATGCCGTTCTGTACCATCACTCATTCATATATCTTTATGTACATATTCTTTATCCCTTTACACTTGTGTGTATAAGGTAGTAGTTTGTGGAATTGTTAGGTTAGATTACTTGTTGGTTATTACTGCATTGTCGGAACTAGAAGCACAAGCATTTCGCTACACTCGCATTAACATCTGCTAACCATGTGTATGTGACAAATAAAATTTGATTTGATTTGAAAACGAGTCCTTATTTCTAACCAAATGTTGCAGTTGCGATTTAGATCAAAACACTTGTTGAACTTTTGGAATCATGGAAATATAAAGTTTATTCTAATTCTATAGTTAGAATATAAAAAGTAGTGGGCACTTTGAATACAGTGTTGTTTGACATGACAATGAATGAAAATGCCATGGACGAGTTATTGTGACAGGGTAGAAACCAAAGTGATGTTCAGTGTTTCCTAGGGGACCCTATAATCTTTGGCTACATTAAATCTTTATTCATGTAGCCAACATATTCATGCTTTGCCTATTCCTCTTTGATTTAGAAGATACTGTTGCACAAACAACATGCTGATTTAAGCCTCCACCAGCACTGGTATCAGGCTGTATTAGCTAGCTACGTTTGCTCTAACTCACAACTTTTATTAGCTTGTTACCTAGCCAGCTAACTAGCGATTAGCATTAGTGGCTAACACGATTTAGCTTAACTTGCTAAGAAAATACAAACTAGCTGTTTGCAGATGTAAGAAACACAAACTAATATTGTAATTATAGAACGCGTGTGGATTTATATTAAGATCAAAGTGGAAACAACATCGTTGTCATCAACATTGTGAACGCAAGTGTCTCATGGTCAAGCAGCACTAGGTCTGTGTGGAAAGTGGCATGGAGAGAGAGAGAGACCTGTGACCTGTTGCCACAAGAAAAGGGCAACCAGTGAAGAACAAACACCACTGTAAATACAACCCATATTTATGCTTATTTATTTTCCCTTTTGTACTTTAACCATTTGTACATCGTTACCACACTGTATATATACATAAAATGACATTTGTAATGTCTTTATTCTTTTGGAACTTCTGTGAGTGTAATGTTTACTGTTCATTTTTATTGTTTATTTCACTTTTGTATATTATCTACTCCACTTGCTTTGGCAATGTAAACATATGTTTCCCATGCCAATAAAGCCCCTTGAATTGAATTAAATTGAGAGAGCAGAGAGGGATGACTCAAGTAGTGGAGTAAACTATACAAATTGACATTACACACGGCGTATCACATTTAACAAACCAAACATTCAAATACTGTTATAGAAGGTAAAGTAAAAACCCAAACCGGTCCGTTCATCAATGCCGGTATATAGTAAAACACGGTATACCGCCCAGCCCTACGTTGTTTCAAAGGTACAAATTCAACATATTTTATGCAAGGTTTGTCTATTTTGAAAGTTGGTTACCATGATGACATAATCCTGTGGTTGAAATGTTATCCTCTTAACAATAGTTTACGCTAATTACTTTTTTCTAATTCAATGTATTTTCCGTGTAGATTCCACATCACAATACGTTGACAAATTAGGTGAAACAACATTGATTTAACCAGTTTGTGCCCAGTGGGCTACATCTAGCTCAGTTCATGTGAAATATTTTGAATATTGGAGATTGAAATAGAATGAATAGAGTTGACGTGATTCTTTATTCTATCTGACAGACAATAATATCAGTTATACATCACAATACATTTTTATTTGAATGTTTGCTAACATGACATCCTCTCAAACAGGCCCCAATGTGACCATGGAGCAATAATTCTACTTCCTGTCATGGAATGGTGCTTCTCTCTTTCCGACCACAGGAGGGGGCCAGTGAAGCGGTCATCTGCTGTCTACACTATCTTTTGAGGCAGAAACAGACAGTGGGCTGAACTGAAGGAAAGGGCAGATGAGGGACAGAGGAAAGACAGATGGAGAGTGAGACCAAGGGATAGAGGGAGGATCAGAGCAAAGGAGCAGTGGAGAGGAATTGATTGGGAGGGAGAGGGAGGAAGACGAATAGACAGGGAATGAAAGAGTGAAAATATGGATTGATAGTGGTGGGTAGTGTAATTAAATGTTTGTGTGTGTGTGTGTGTGTGTGTGTGTGTGTGTGTGTGTGTGTGTGTGTGCGTGCGTGCGTGCGTGCGTGCGTGTGCTCCTGTTTCCTATCACCCGTGGCGATGTCAGCCTGTGATAGCGGGCACTGGTGGTTGGCATAGCGTGTGTGAGGCATGTAGCATGTGCCAGCATCTCTGCAGGGTGGTAATAGAGACAGTTTGTCACTTGGTGGACTCACACATATACACACCCTGAATGCAGCATGTAGCCTGAGGCACAGTGTTTGACTGGTATTAACCCCAGAGCAGAGCCTCTACCGGGGGGATTAATAGTACTGATTATGCCCTTGTGAAGGAAGAGCAAACCCACTGAACGCTCTCACTTTCTATCCCTCTCTCTCTCTCTTCCCTTTTCCCCATCCTTTAACCATGCTCTCTTTTCCCCTTAAAATGTATAATTGATATGTTTGATTCACCAAGTTAAAGAATAGGAATAAATCAAATCATACTTTAAATGCACTATAGTACAGTATGATTTGATTTAATCATATTCTTTAACTTTTCTTTTTGGTTGAGATAGAGACTTGAATCCAACATATTTCTTATTAACTTGGAGATATTTTCATACTTATTTTCAGTTTCTCAATAATTAATTTAGATACATTTATGAAGGTCATACCATTATTTTTCAGTAAACACGCAGTTGCTAAATATAGTGTGTAATATGTGACTTTGGGCTTCGCCTCAAGAGCCGTAGTGTTATATTATGGCAGAACTGTTCATTTTTGTTAATTTATAAAAAATACAAAAGTGATATCACATTTACATAAGTWTTCAGACCCTTTACTCAGTACTTTGTTGAAACAACTTTAGCGGCAATTACAGCATTGAGTCTTGTTGGGTATGATGCTACAAGCTTGGCACACCTGTATTTGGCGAGTTTCTCCCATTCTTCTCTGCAGATCCTCTCAAGCTCTCTCAGGTTGGATGGGGACCGTTGCTGCTAAGCTATTTTCAGGTCTCCAGAGATGTTAGATCGGGTTCAAGTCCGGGCACTGGCTGGGCCACTCAAGGACATTCAGAGACTTGTCCTGAAGCAACCCCTGTATTGTCTTGGCTGTGTGTTTAGGGTCGTTGTCCTGTTGGAAGGTGAAACTTCTCCCCAGTCTGAGGTCTTGAGCGCTCTGGAGCAGGTTTTCATCAAGGATCTATCTGTACTTTGCTCCGTTCATCTTTGCCTCGATCCTGACTAGTCTCCCAGTCCCTGCCGCTGAAAAACCAACCATGATAAAGGGTTAAACATAGGTTTTAAATCAACTTGTGAATTGTATTGATCCCCCTTTTGTATCTTAATGTCCAGTGTAGGAAATCCTCACTGGTACCCTAGTTTATAGAAAAAAACAAATGTACTCTAAATCTCTACCCGAAAAGGATGGGCCACCTCTCTGAACCTGGTTCCTCTCTAGGTTCCTTCCTTCTAGGGAACTTTTCCAGGCCACTCTGCTTCTGCCTCTGCATTGCATGCTCTTTGGCATTTAGGCCGGATAACTTTAAGCACTTTGTGACAACTGCTGAAGTAAAAAGGGCTTCATAAAATACATTTGATTGATTGATTAATTGATATATTGATTGATGTATCTGCCTGTGTTGTAATCCAGGGGTTGCAGAAGCCGTGTCTGGAGGAGATCAAACACGCCAGGAACGCCATCTTCAGCCCCTCCATGTTTGGCTCTTCCCTGGAGGAAGTGATGTCACTGCAGAAGGAGCGTTACCCCGACAGCCAGCTGCCCTGGGTCCAGACACGCCTCTCTGAGGAGGTCCTGGGTCTTAATGGAGACCAAATAGAGGGCATCTTCAGGTCAGTACCTACCTCTCACTCACTAACACTAGGGAGAGAGGTAGGGAGGGCGAGAGGGAGGAGTGGAATTGGGGTAAAGGGAAGGAGGGAGGAGTTAGTAGTATTAGACATGTCTGTCAGTGAAGGTCCTGGGCCCAGATTCACAAAACACTTCTTATGCAAAACTTTAAGAAACTTCTTATGAAAAAAAAAAAGAAGTTCATAAGATAGTTCGTAAGTGCAATTCCTCAACAATATCTTAAGATGTAATGATTTTCTTACAAACTTCTCAAATATCTTCTTGTTGTTAGGCAACCGTTTCAGCTAGCTATCTAGCTAGCAATGGCAATCATGTAAGCATATTTCATACTGATATTACTGTTCTAAATCATGTTCTTGGGTTTAAAATAATCAATACTGAAACTTTCAGATGAAGTTTGTGTGAATTAACAGGTTCAATTGCTTTCATGAGCCCTGAGTTTAAGACAATGGTTTAGCTATCTTGGAATTCATTTCCAACAACTTTATTTTCAAGAATCTAATTTCTCCTTAACTTTTTGCTTAAGGAGAAACAGAAGAAATAGCACAAGAACATTTCCAATAACCTTTTTGAGGAATAGCAACTTTGCTTAACAAACATTTCGTTACACCCGCAATAACATCTGCTAAACACGTGTATATGACCAATAAAATAGTTAAGGAAAAAGGCAGTTAAGAAGAAATGTCTGAAGAAGATTTTGTTAATCTGGGCCCTAGTACTTAATGGAGACCAGACGGAGGAAGAGAGATACATGAATGAGCTAAAGGGATTGGTAAAGGGTGCTGTGAGGAAGGAAGGAGGAGTCTAATGTGTTTCTGACCCCTGACCTCACAGGGTTCCAGGTGACATAGATGAGGTCAACGCTCTCAAGCTGCAAGTGGACCAATGGAAGATCCCCACGGACCTGGAGGACCCACACATCCCAGGTAATACACACACCGTACACACACGCCGTACACACTGTACACCAGTGATTGCTGGTGGCACTTTAAATGGGGAGTACGGGTACATAGTAATGGCTATGCACCCTCTCCTAGCCCTAGACCCTCCCCCTTCTCTCCCACCCTCCCCTAGCCCCAGGCCCTCCCCCTTCTCTCCAACCCTCCCCTAGCCCCAGGCCCTCCCCTTCTCTCCAACCCTCCCCTAGCCCTGTCTCTTATACACATCTAGATGTGTATAAGAGACATCCCCTAGCCCCAGGCCCTCCCCTTCTCTCCAACCCTCCCCTAGCCCCAGGCCCTCTGCAGTGTTCTAATTCTCTCTGAATATTAATAGCCCCAACACCAAAGCATGTTAGGAGCTGCAGCAGCAGGTCAACATGATTGGATGACCCACCCTCAGCACACACACACACATTCCCCCCACCACGCACTGACACACTGAATGGGCCTGCTGCTAAACTACTGCAATTTTTATAAATAACAATAAAATAGATTTCATAGCAGAAAAGAAGGAGCAATCCTGTGTGGAGGTTGGCCGAGGTCATCATCAGTCACAACTCTATTACCAACACAGACATGGATGAGCACACACTCACACATAGAGAAGTGTGATGGTGTTCTTCTGGTCTGTTCTGTGTGTGATTAAGGCATTAGTGTCATTGCGTAGAGGGGTGCTGTGTGTCTGACCAGTCAACTGTTTCTGTCTCCTGATTGGACTGTCAATGAATTTGTAAAAAATTTACTTACACTGTACATACAGATAGCTAGAGCCCAAAAATAACTATTTCTCACCGTCTCCCTTTTCCAATTCTACCCCTTTTCCCCTTCTCTCTCCCCCCTCTCTGCTCCCCTTATTCCCACCCCACCCCCCACAACCCAACCAGCCTCTCTGTTGAAGTTGTGGTACAGGGAGTTGGAGGAGCCGTTGATTCCTCATGAGTTCTATGAGGAGTGTATCACTCACTATGATGACCCTGAGGCTGCAGTCAACGTAGTGATGGGCCTTCCTCACATCAACAAGCTGGTGCTCTGCTACCTCATACGCTTTCTACAGGTAACACACACACACATCATCTGCTCCAAACTCATCCTCTGTTCCAAATACACACTATCAACTTCAACATCACCCACTTCCTATAGGTAGCAAACACACACACAATCAAACACACCCATTATCATCTCTCTCTCTCCCTCCAGGTGTTTGGCCAGCCTGCCAACGTGGTGATCACTAAGATGGATGTGAACAACCTGGCCATGGTGATGGCCCCTAACTGCCTGCGTTGCCAGTCAGACGACCCACGCATCATCTTTGAGAACACACGCAAAGAGATGTCCTTCATCCGCGTGCTCATCCAGCGCCTCGACACTAGCTTCATGGACAGACTGCTATAGCCCCCCAAACCCTGCTCCATCACCCAGGCCAACGACACAGGACCCCCATCGCCCTGCTATAGCCCCCCAAACCCTGCTCCATCACCCA
>NC_036856.1:31812525-31847856 GCF_002910315.2 Salvelinus sp. IW2-2015
TGAGGTTATAGCGGGTTAGTGGGCAGTAGTTGGAGTTGTGGAGGTTATAGCTGGGTTTAGTGGGCAAGTAGTTGGAGTTTGGGAGGTTAATGCTGGGTTTAGTGGGCAGTAGTTGAGGTTGGGGAGGTTATAGCTGGGTTTAGTGGAGTAGTAGTTGAGTTTGGGAGGTTATAGCTGGGTTTAGTGGGCAGTAGTTGAAGTTGGGAGGTTATAGCTGGGTTTAGTGGGCAGTAGTTGAAGTTGGGAGGTTATAGCTGGGTTTTAGTGGGCAGTAGTTGAAGTTGGGGGTGTCCCACTAGTTGGGCGGTGTACAGTTTATTGTTGGGGGCTATAGCAGGGTCTGGGGGGCAGGTGGGGGCCTTGGGAGATTTAGGGGTACAGTCGAAGTGGGGGGCGTCCTGTGTGGTTGTTTCTGGTTGAGAAGTTAAAAGTGGGGGGCTATAGCAGGGAAGGGGGTGGGTCCGATGATGTTGGTCTGGGTACAGGAGCAGGGTTTGGGGGCTATAGCAGGAGGTGGGGGTCCTGTGTCATTGCCTGGGGTACAGAGGAGCAGGGTTTGGGGGGGCTTATAGCAGGGAGGGGGGGATACCATGTCATTGGGCCTGGGTTGCAGAGGCAGGGTTGGGGGGCTATAGCAGGGAGGGGGGATACCGTGTCATTGGCCTGGGTTGCAGAGGCAGGGTTTTGGGGGGCTATAGCAGGGAGGGGGATCCGTGTCGTTGGCCTGGGTGCAGAGGCAGGGTTTGGGGAGCTATAGCAGGGCGATGGGGGTCCTGTGTCGTTTGGCCTGGGATGATGAGCAGGGTTTGGGGGGCTATAAGCAGGGCGATGGGGGTCCTGTGTCGTTGCCTGGGTTGATGGAGCAGGGTTTGGGGGAGCTATAGCGGGCAATGGGGGTCCTGTGTCGTTGGCCTGGGTGATGGAGCAGGGTTTGGGGGGCTATAGCAGGGCGATGGGGGTCCTGTGTCGTTGGCCTGGGGTGATGGAGCAGGGTTTGGGGAGCTATAGCAGGGCGATGGGGGTCCTGTGTCGTTGCCTGGGGTGATTGGAGCAGGGTTTGGGGGGCTATAGCAGGGCGATGGGGGTCCTGTGTCGTTGGCCTGGGTGATGGAGCAGGGTTTGGGGGTATAGCAGGGCGATGGGGGTCCTGTGTCGTTGGCCTGGGTGATGGAGCAGGGTTTGGGGAGCTATAGCAGGGCGATGGGGGTCCTGTGTCGTTGGCCTGGGGTGATGGAGCAGGGTTTGGGGGCTATAGCAGGGCGATGCGGGGTCCTGTGTCGTTGGCCTGGGTGATGGAGCAGGGTTTGGGGGGGCTATAGCAGGGCGATGGGGGTACCTGTGTCGTTGGCTGGGTGATGGAGCAGGGTTTGGGGGGCTATAGCAGGGGCGATGGGGGTCCTGTGGTCGTTGGCCTGGGTGATGGAGCAGGGTTTGGGGGGCTATAGCAGGGCGATGGGGGTCTGTGTCGTTGGCCTGGGTGATGGAGCAGGTTTGGGGGCTATAGCAGGGCGATGGGGGTCCTGTGTCGTTGGCTGGGTGATGGAGCAGGGTTTGGGGGGCTATAGCAGGGCGATGGGGCAACTTCAACTACTGCCCACTAAACCCAGCTATAACCTCCCAACTTCAACTACTGCCCACTAAACCCAGCTATAACCTCCAAACTCCAACTACTGCCCCCCAAACCAGGATGACCCCTATCTTCCAGACTGAGTCTCATCCCAGTCTGAGCCTGACCCCTCTACCGCCACTCTACACACAGGGACTTGCATCTCACACACATTGATGTACAGGGTTACACACTCACTCACCTAGACATACTCTCACATGTACATTTACTGACACACACACACACATACTCTCACTTCTACAGTACACATCCATATACACAATGACAATGCTTAGAGTGACAAATGGCTGACCAACACAGTACAAGATCGATGGGATCAACCTATATCATTATTGAGATATACCCAGCCTACATTGTCATAAATACACACAATGTCGCACGCACACACACACACAGCTGTTTGACTCCCTACCCACCCAAACGGCTATCACTGTCCGACATGTTTTGGTGCTGTCCACTCCCCAGTCCCCGCCTCTCTCCCAATACTAACCAATCATGTCTGCTTCCCCCTTCCTGATTCCCTGTGAGTTCTCAAATGAGGGCGTCAGTCCACCTATCAGCTCCAAGCCTAGAGCTACATTCAAACTGCCATGAAGCCCCGTTTATCTGTCTGAACTGTTGTCACCAACCAACTGATGTCGATAAAGTTATTTATTTTGTTATTTTGGATGGCGGTGGCTGATCCAGGGCAGGTTTTAGAGGGGATCACCGCAGCACTGCCAATCAACTGTGTCTGTCGCAACAGGAAGGGATGTCAGACACCGTGCCACAGGACTTCCTGTAAGACTTTAGAAATACTGATTTACCCCCTGCACCCCCTACCACCCATCCCCTTGGCCATAGCCACTTCTGCCCCCTTCACCCCTCAGACAACCACACAACCTCACCCTCCCCTCACCCCTCTTCACCCCTCCTCACTCAACCCTCTTCACCCCTCTTCACCCCTCCTCACTCACCCCGCTTCACCCCTCTTCAGCCCTATTCAGCCCTCTTCACCCCTCCTCATCCCTCTTCAGCCCTCTTCACCCCCCCTCATCCCTCTTCACCCCTCCTCATTCCCCTTCAACCCTCTTCACCCCTCATTCCTCTTCAGCCCTCTTCAACCCTCTTCAACCCTCATTCCTCTTCAGCCCTCTTCATCCCTCTTCATCCCTCATTCCTCTTCAGCCCTCTTCATCACTCTTCATCCCTCTTCACCCCTCCTCATCCCGCTTCACCCCTCTTCACCCCTCCTCATCCCTCTTCAGCCCTCCTCATCCCTCTTCAGCCCTCCTCATCCCTCTTCACCCTTCTTCAACCCTCTCCACCCCTTTTCATCCCTCTTCACCCCTCCTCATCCCTCTTCACCCCTCTTCATTCCTCTTCATCCCCTTCACCCCTCTTCATTCCTCTTCACCTACCCCCCAACACATCCTCAAGACTACATACACCTCCATACCCTCATACTGACATGATTTCTGAATGTCTAAATTGAGATCCGTCCACCTCTGTCTGTCTTTCTGTCTGTCTGTCTGTCTGTCTGTCTGTCTGTCTGTCTGTCTGTCTGTCTGTCTGTCTGTCTGTCTGTCTGTTGTTTACAAATGTACCTGTCTGTCTCCATCTACAGGTAGTCAGAGTACTGTCTGTCTTTTGGACCCGTACAAAAGTATTTCTTCTATTAGCAGATGTGACTTGGTATGGATTATTATTTTTAAAGATATGTGTTTTTTGTTTTATTAATTGATGATTTGTTCTATTTAACAGAGTTTTAATGTTTTTTAACCCACTGTTTTATATAATTTAATTTATTTGTATTTATTTCAGCAATATTTCCTTAATGCTTTCATCTTAGACAGTATACTTTAGGGTTCAAAATGTCTGTGTCTGTCTCCCAAATGGCACCCTATTCCCTTTATAATACCCTTCTTTTTGTCAAAAGTAGTGCACTATATAGGGAATAGGATGCACATTGTCTTTATGTTTCTTTGAATGAATGTGTGTGTACATGCAGGCATGTATGTGCTTGTGTGTGTTTTCAATATAACAGGACATATACATCACATGTTCATATGCACATACATGTTGATATGTGACCCTGATATGTACAGTAGGTGTCTCTGTGTGTCTGAGAGTTAAGTCCTGCTGTGTTTTTTAGTTCTGTTCATTTGTGTTGCATTTTTTGGTGACAGGTTTATAGGAATGGATGCTTGTGAACCTCCCATCCCTTGAAACCACCACGCGCACACACACCATCCTTAGCCTAATTATCATTCTTGCAGGACTCTCATGCTCTTGCATTCACGGAATCTCTCATACACTAACATATTGTGTGTGTGTGTATTTGAAGCCCTCATACACTAACATATTGTGTGTGTGTGTATTTGAAGCCCTCATACACTAACATATTGTGTGTGTGTGTGTTTGAAGCCCTCATACACTAACATATTGTGTGTGTGTGTGTTTGTGTGTGTGTGTACTTGAAGCTTTCACACAATCACATATTGCATGTGTGTGTATTTGAATCTCTCATACACTCAGGTATTGTGTGTGTGTGTACTTGAAGCTTTCACACAATCACATATTGTGTGTTTGTGTGTATTTGGCGCTCTCACACACTCAAATATTGCGTGTGTGTATTTGTGGTAGAATGATCTTTTCTATGTTAAACTGGGTGTATGTGACAATAAAAACATCTCAATCTAAAGAGATAAAGTGGATCAGTGAAGGAGAGAGAGAGTTATGTTTCCTCTGTCACCTTACCCCACTGCATCCTGATACACACTCACACACACACGCACGCTACACAGAACATGACCAACGTGTACATTGGACCACTGTACAGACCAATGTGGAAAATACAACAAGATTGCCATAACAACACAAGTAAATAAAGCATCACATGTACAGTACGTAACTATGGAAACAGCTGTGGAAATAATTGTAACAACAGGGTGTTGTTGTTTTTTGTTTGTATTATTATGTTCTGCGTGTGAGCCAGACAATGATGGTCAAGTTTTTTGATAGAGGTCTCTTTCTTCATCTGTGAATTGGCCTTCTTCGTGTTTCTCTAAAGAACATTTAAACAACAGAAATTTGTGCCATCGTCAACTCTTCCTATGATCAATTGTGCGTCCCAAATGGCACCATATTCCTTATATATTGCACTACTTTTGACATAAACCTGGTGGGCTCTGGTCAAAAGTAGCACATTATATAGGGAGCAGGGTGCCATTTGGGAGGTACACTAAATGTTTCTTTACCAAGACAACTGCAACACTTCTGGCCGCTGATACATTTAGCTCTGGGAAGTTGTTTCCCAAGAAAAGATGCTATAGAAATATAAGATACCATAGACAGGATGATGGTGTAACTAGTCGTTTGTGTTTGTTGTGTGTGTGTGTGTGTGTGTGTGTGTGTGTGTGTGTGTGTGTGTGTGTGTGTGTGTGTGTGTGTGTGTGTGTGTGTGTGTGTGTGTGTGTGTGTGTGTGTGTGTGTGTGTGTGTGTGTGTGTGTGTGTGTGTGTGTGTGTGTGTGTGTGTGTGTGTGTGAAGGAACAGTAGATAGAATAGAATGCAGTGATGTCATGCATTGACCCAGCAAATTGATCGAATCAGCATGCAGAACTTTGGGTCACTACTCTTTTAAAAACATAAAGTTACTAGTAAAACAAAACATGAAAAAATATACATCAAATACTTACAGAAAGGATTTACAATATTTAGCTTAAAAAAAGTTTCCACTTATAAGAGATATGATTTGAAATCTCTTAAATACCTTTGTTTTTAATGATTACTGTTGGTTCTCATTTTTTATTTGTTGCTACACATGTTCTTCTTATAGTCAGTGTCCATACTGTTATTATAATTATTAATGTAATTAAAATGACGGATATTGAACATAAGTAAGGTGGGAGTCAGCTGCTATGTACTCTGTACTCCTCACCTCCTCTTCTTCCTCTTCCTCCTCCCTGCTCCTCAACGTTTTATTTTCTATTTTAACGTCAACTGTATGTCAATCACACTCTGTTGGAGAGAAGACTTGGGAAGTAAAATGGACATTGTTTAATAAACTATTCAAATGTGAAATATCCCTGGTTTGTGTGACACTTTTATTAACTAACACGATTTTCATTGTTGTCTCCCATGTCAATATACCAATGCACCATGTATAATTTTGTCTAGGGTTGCAAAATTCTGGTTACTTTCTTAGGTTTTTCTGAAATCCTGGTTGGGGGATTCCGGATGTCCTGCTTGTTCCCTTCTGATTCCGGGAATGTTGCTACCTGCATTTCTGGATAATCTGAGAATTTCGGGGAAAGTTAAAGGGGCAGTGCAGTTTTAAAAAATCGAATTTGTTCCCTAACTACCACACAATCAGACTGAGCATTTCAAGGGCCAAAGGAAGCTCATGGAAATTAATGATAACAAATATATGTTGGAGTTATTTTCATTAAATAAACACATACTGATTTATTACATGATTACTACATTATGATTACTACACATACTAAAATCAGTGATGATTTTTTTTACAAAGACTGCATGGGGGCTTTAACCAAATGTTGCCACCCTAATCCTGAGTAAAGTCCTCTAGTGCAGACTGGCCTGGATCATAGAGGATTATAAGACTGGTGGCCCAGGTGGTAAATATCCACTTGTAATTTGGTATCTGGACAGTTCTTTTGTCATTTTTATTTATTTGTTACGTTTATTTGGCTGGGACAATGTACATCAAAAACAAATCTCAGAGCACTGAGAAAACATGTATTGCACCAGATTTAGTTTATAGCTCATTTCCATCTAGTCCCTAAAGCATCTAGACATACAGTGCATTCGGAAAGTATTCAGACCCCTTGACTTTTTTTTCAGACTTTACAGCCTCATTCTAAAATTGCAAAAACAAAAAAATCCTCATCAATCTACACACAATACCCCATAATGACAATGCAAAAACTGTTTTTTTTGTGTGTGTGTGCAAATMTATTAAAAATAAAATACTGAAATACCTTATTTACATAAGTATTCAGACCATTTGCTGTGAGACTCAAAATTGAGCTCAGGTGCATATTGTTTACATTGATCATCCACAAAATGTGGAAAAAGTCAAGGGGTCTGAATACTTTCCAAATGCACTGTAGGTAAACTTCTAGCGATGGAAACATTATACAAAAACAATGGACATACAGTAAAAAAATATATAATAGAACAGAGATCAGGACATAGAGACATGTTTCACCACAGAAGTCAAAACATTGTCCATAGAAACACATTGCTATTTGATTCAATGTAATATACCTATAAAAAATAAGAAATATTGTGCATAGCCCAGTTATTGCACGTATTGAAATTACACCTGTGTATGTACTAATGTTTCTTCTGTTGCATTAAAAGTCAGTATGGCCTTTTAAGTTAAAATCAATGAGTGCATGGCTGATTGTACTTTTTTGTCTCAGTGGAGAAGGCTTGGAAGCTGCTATATGTTTTCAGAGCAGAGCGGTCATTCCATTGAATGAGAATGCCGATTGTGCAAAGGTGTGGACCGTCTGGAGATGCTACAGTCCCCCCTGGTGGAGGTTCTTGGAACACTGCTATTTTGCTCGGAGCAGAGGTTTACAGACACTCGGAGACGGAGGTGCTAGATTGTGAGTTATCTTGTAAACCAGGTAGATTTCTGAGAACAGATTGAAGTTGTACAAGATTATGAATACTTCTTTATAGAGTGATTTGAGAGGTTTCAGGGATGTCTCACATGCTTGTGACCAGCTGGTGACACAGTAAGAAATGGGAGAAACCCATAGCATGTAAGAACATTCTGGAAGCCTCGATGGAGAAAGAGTTTTTAATTAACCGGAAGTTGGCTAGGCTGCATTTGATTGTATTGGTAAATAAAATAAAATAAATGTTTTTAAATTGATGGTGGGATCAAGGATTATGCCGAGGTATTTGAATTCTGAGCCCGTTTTGATCTTTTGTCCATGTATGAGGATGTGGGAGTAGACCTGCTGCTTTTTAATAGATGAAGAAATACATGGCTACTGTTTTTCTCACATTTAGGGTGAGCCAGGATTTGTTGAGCCATTGTGAAACATTCTCCATAACTGCCACTTGCTCAGCACTATTTCCATGGATGTAGATAACCACCTGTCAGCAAACATCTGGATCTCCACTCCATGGCACACAGAAGAAGGAAGGTCATAAAAAATATATAGGCTGAACAACAGGGGCCCAAAGATTGGAAATTGAATCTCAACAAGGAAACAGTCATGTGTTAGTCATATGTCAACCTGCCAATATTTTAAACCTGTGCACCGGTTCACCTTTGCTGAGTGCTGAGAACTCGATTGTCTCGGGGGTGAATTTCCCCTATGAAGGGTATTTACAGATCTAGGATCAGCTTCCTCTCCCAGTCATCCTTTACCATTGGTGGAGAAAATGCTAAACTGACCCAAAATCAGCCTTCACTTGCGTAACGTCCTGGAGCTGGAGGCGGTACTCCCCAAAATAGTTTCGTCATCGCCCTAACCACCTCATTGGGACTAGCTTCTGACTTCATAAGCTAGCTAGAAGAAGAATCAAGCTCTGGAGTAACTGGTAAGCAGAACCTTTTTTATGTAACTGTAGCTAACTAAAAATCGTAGTTTTTATCCCATAAAGGGTGCTATCTAAAAGAGAAATTTGATTGAAGTTGTACTGTTACAAGTCTTGCTATGTGAACAGCATCCTCTTTTGGTAACGTTGGAAACTACTTTTTTATTTATTTTACCTTTATTTAACTAGGCAAGTCAGTTAAAACCAAATTAATATTTTGAATGACGGCCTAGGAACAGTGTGTTAACTGTCTTGTTCATAGGAAGAACGACAGATTTTAACCTCGTCAGCTCGGGAATTTCGATCTAGCAAACTTTCGGTTATTAATCCAACGCTCCAACCACTAGGTTACCTGCCGCCCGAGCGGAGCATAGCGTTTACAACGCCAGGATAGTGGTTTCAAATCCCAGGACAGTGGGTTAAAATCCTAGGACAGTGGTGTCGGTTCAGCTAAATCTAGTGTATAACAAGGTGGGGGTGAGGATAAAAAAAATTGGGGGGGGGGTTGAAGCTTATTTACTACATTTCTACACGATTTAGAAACATGCTATTTGGAGAACAGCAAAAACAAACAAATGACCCCAGTCGTTAATTAGGCCTATAACCGCAAGATTAGGTTTAAAGGTCTATGGAACGGCATATACAATAACCACTACTCAAACTCGTCATAAATTGACTCATTTACTTATGGAACGGCGCATACAGTGAAACATGACATACATGCATAAAAACACGCTATCAAGTCCCAACAAGGCCGACTTCAAATACCGAAAGGTTATTTTTTTCACCATAAATTTGCACCTGTAGGATTGCAAACATCAAGCCATCGCCTTTGCAGACTAATGAGAGATGGGCTACTATTCCTAATGTGATGAGTAGATTTCATTGCGTTATATTATTAGCTTAAATTATGACAATCAACATTAGCAAAACATACCGTTTTGGGCCCGGTTTCACAAAAGCATTTTATGGCTAAATTCATCGTAACCGCCGATAACTTCCGAACAAAGTTGCCAATAAATAAAAAGTTGCCAATGTCTTTGCAATTGATACAAACAAGCGATGTATATAACATGATTCAAATGAAAACCGAGATGACTGCATTAAAATATAAATACAGTAGGCTATATGCTCAAGCTAGCCTACTACCTTTCTAAACTGCCTATCATCTAAAACTGTTGAAGACCATCGCCCAATAACTGCCAGATCCTTCTAGATTCTTTTTTTTGTATGACGTGTAACGTGTAATAAAGCTCTAGTTTATATAAAATAATAATAATTTAAATCATATTGAAATAGATTTAATGTTAAATCAATTGCGTTCTATTTTGTCTGTAATTTTTCTCCATACATTTAATGATGCGGGAATTTAGTGCATTTTATTTAGAATAAACCGGCTCAATATTTTCAGCCATAGGTGGTCATATCTCTATAGGAGCTGATCCGTCGTCAGTATTGTGAAATAATTATAATGTTAATGTAAGATTTGAATGGAGAAATCTGATCCGAGAGCAGCGCTGCCTTTCTTTCAATCCTTTCAGAATCGACACTATGCCTCGACGCACCTATCGAACGTTCTCTCTGTGTTTTTTTGGGGGGAAGGCATATTGCAACTTCAGCCGTAGTAGGATAGATGCATCTTTAAAACACTCGTAGTTTAAACCTAAATTCCACCACTATCGGGAAACCGGACCCTGGGTAATGCAGGTCTCGGTACGTAGTGACATATAGACATAATTCGACGTTTCTTCTCCTTTCGTTGCACGGGGAAAATGTCGCCTTTTTTGAACACATTTCATGCAATTCTACTACACTCTATTATGACTGGAGAGGTTAAGCAACATGCTTTTTCCTATGACACAAATTGTAGCCTACTTTGCTGACACTGACAAACAGATCCGTAAAAACGACCTTGTTGCAACCATTGAATTGGTTGAATTTTGAGATATTGTGATAGGCCTAGGCAGACCTATTAACTGCTTTTCACTGCCCGCTGCAACCAACCTGGACTTGAGTAGACATAACATAGTACATGTAAATACAGAACACTCCAATTAGTATGATATGTTACGTTTCGTATGGTATGTATTAATTTGTGGATGTCCATCATCCGTTGAGTATGATATCTTACGAATTACAATTAATTTATTCAGGATTAATACTGAACAAAAATATACACGCAACATGTAAAGTGTTGGTCCCATGTTTCATGAGCTGAAATAAAATATCCCAGAGATGTCCCATATGCACAAATAGCTTCTCACATTTTATGTACTAATTGGTTTACATCCCAGTTAGTGAGCATTTCTCCATTGCCAAGATAATCCATCCACCTGAAAGATGTGACATATCAAGAAGCTGATTAAACAGCATGATCATTACACAGGTGCACCTTATGCTGGGGACAAAAGGCCACTCTAAAATGTGCAGTTTTATCACACAACACAATGCCACAAATGTTCTCGTTTTGAGGGAGTATGCAATTGGCATGCTGACTGTAGGAATGTCCACCAGAGCTGTTGCCAGATAATTTGTTACTTTCTCTACGATAAGCAGCCTCCAACATTGTTTTTTGAGAATTTGTCAGTACATCCAACCAGCCTCACAACCGCAGACCACGAGTAACCACACCAGCCAAGGACCTCCACATACGGCTTCTTCACCTGCAGGATCATCTGAGACCAGCCACACGGACAGCTGATGAAACTGTGGGTTTGCACAACCTAAATAATTTCTGCAGAAACTGTCTCAGGGAAGCTCATCTGCGTGCTCGTTGTCCTCACCCGGATATTGACCTGACTGCAGTTCAGCATCGTAACTGACTTCAGTTGGCAAATGCTCACCTTCGATGGCTACTGGCACGCTGGAGAAGTGTGCTCTTCAAGGATAAATCCCGGGTTCAACTGTACTGGGCAGATGGCATCGTATGGCGTCGTATGGGTGAGCGGTTTGCTGATGTCAATGTTGTGAACAGAGTGCCCAATGGTTGCGGTGGGGTTATGGAATGGGCAGGCATAAGCTACGGACAACTAACACAATTGCATTTTATCGATGGCAATTTTAATCCACAGAGATACCGTGACGAGATCCTGAGGCCCATTGTCGTGCCTTTCATATGCCGCCATCACCTCAGATTTCAGCATGATAACGCACATTCCTGTGTCGCAAGGATTTGTACACAACTCCTGGAAGCTGAACATTTCCCAGTTCTTCCATGGCCTACATAGTCACCAGACATGTGACCCATTGAGCATGTTTGGGATGCTCTGGATCGACATGTATGACAGTGTGTTTCAGTTCCCGCCAATATCCAGCAACTTCGCACAGCCATTGAAGATTTGTGGGACAACATTCCACAGGCCACAATCAACAGCCTGATCAACTCTATGTGAAGGGGATGTGTCATGCTGCATGTGGCAAATGGTGGCCACACCAGATAATGACTGGTTTTCTGATCCACACCTCTACTTTTTTTAATAATCTCGTCATGAAGGTAGTTTACCCGCACTGTATCTGCGAGCAGTTGGCTAGTGCGCACGTGCCAAGAACAAAAACCAGTAGAATTGAAAATGTGATGGAAACCCATTGAACTTGTACTTTTAACAAATAACACAAGATACAAGCTTACCTTATAAAACAGTACACCAAAAAGCACAGAAAAACTTTTTATAACTTTATACACAGGGTATATACATTTAAACAAAATACAAAAGGCTTCACAGGCATTTAGGGTTCGCTTTGCATTACCGTTTTTCAGACTATGTAGCATTTGCAAATAAAATTCAAGTTAAAAATATATAAAAAATAAAAAAATTGCCCACTTGCATTTATGTATATAATATTTACCATACATAATGAAGAGATTCCTTATATATACACACTTTGTTTTGATCTACACTGAACAAAAATAAACGCAACATGCAGAATTGTCTCTTTTTTTTGTAATTTAGCAGACATGCCTACACTTGTATAAACATTTTTTACTGGTCCTTCATAGGAATCGAACCCAACACCCTGGTGTTGCAAGCGCCATGCACTACCAACTGAGCCACATGGGACCGTACTGAATAACATTTGAAATCAATTAAAATAAATAACTAATTAATCTATGGATTTCACATGACTGGGAATACAGATATGCATCTGTTGGTCACAGATACCTTTTTATTGATAGGAGCAATATTATTTTTTATTTGTCAAATGACAGCCAAGCATCAATTATCATGTCACTAGAATAAGACCCTCAATATTTATTGGAAAGAAGCATCGAGTCCATCACTGTGCACTTTCGCCACCTTGTGAACTTCATCATAATTTGTTTAATCTGTAGCCTAATAAACTGCGTGCTTTCCCGAGTAGTAGTGATTTGTTGATTATTATATCAATATTTGCGTGTAAACGTGTTTCCATGCAATTTCTCGCATAATTATTTTTACCAACGAAAAGAAACACCAAACTAACAAATTGTCTATCGATATTTATACACTTGTACTCTCATTTCCTGTTTCCATGAACCCAGTCGTGATTTTTTTCATGCATCAGGTAATTCACCTGCATGAAATGGTTGGATGGAAACCTGGTTCGTGACAACCTAAAGATTTGTCATGACAGTTGGTAACAGGGATGTTTGCATGGCTGGCACAGGCAAGTAAAAAGCAACATCAGGAAATGTCTGTTGGTTCAGTCCACAACCTCTTGAGTTGGATTCCTTGGTTACTGGAATTAAATATGTCATTACAAAGCTCTGGGATAGTCATTGTTCTTCCCTACTTGTCCTGGTTAGTGTACAGTATGTGATGCACCCCAATCCTCTGAGAAACTGTAGAATAGGTTTATATTACCTAGGCCTACTTTCTGTGTAAAGAGGTCGTCTTCAGCTCCGTTAGTAACTCTTGTTTAATTGATCATTGAATTCATCAGTCATTTCAGGGGAAATCATTTGTAAAACTTTAGCCTACTTTCAGAGCACATGACCTGCAGATTGTAAGCCTTTCACTCTTTGTTTCTGTGTTTCTCTCTCCTACTCTTTTCTCTTCTTTACCCTCACTACCCCCCCCCCCCCCCCCTATTTTCCTCCCCCTCTGTGCAGATGGGAGATGCATGGTGGATCAGAGCGGTCCTATGCGGGTGTTGGTGACTGGGGGGACTGGTCTGGTGGCAGGGCCATAGAACATGTGGTCAAAGAAGAGGGAGGAGCGCGGGAGGGAGAGGAGTGGATCTTCCTCTCCTCTAAGGACGCAAACCTCATGTGAGAGCTACACGCGCACACACATACGCACTCACACATAGACAGACACACATGGTATGCATGCACGCACATGTATATACACAAGACAACACACACACACCTGACCCTCTCCTGCCTCAGTGCTAACTGTGGGTGGCTTTGTAGCTCAGCCTCTGAGTCTTTGAAAAGTCAAGCTGACGTGTGTGTGGGTTTGTGTATGCTCACTCAGGGACATGGGTGAGACGCAGGCAGTGTTTCTTGAAGCATCAGCCCACCCACGTCATCCACCTGGCAGCCATGGTGGGAGGGCTCTTCAAGAACATGAGGGCCAACCTAGACTTCTGGGGTAAGAGGGGATTCAGGAGTTGTAATTGACAGAGGCTGCATCTCCAGAAGTGTGTACTTGCTCAATTTCTCACCTTATTTGAAAATGGTGGAAACTTGCCTCCAGCCAATCCTTTATTTTTTTAAATCTAATAAGGAAAGTGTGCAAGTGCACACTTCTGGGAAAATGTTAGAGAAAAGGACTCAATGTTTATTTACCTTTTTTTTTAATATATATATATTTTTTAGGCTTCATCCCAATTGGTACTCTATTCACTATGGGCCCTGGTCAAAGGTAGTACATTACTAACTAGTTCATAGGGTGCTAATTGGGAACCTGGTTCAAACCTTATCCGGCCATGTGTGTAATTTTGTTCATGTTATTTACCAACGTATTCATCCATGTGTGTTCTCCAGAGGAACAACATCTACATCAATGACAACGTCCTGCAGGCAGCACATTGAGGTGGATGCTGTCAGGGTGGTCTCCTGTCTCTTCCACCTGCATTTTCCCTGATAAGACCACCTATTCCCATCAATGAGACCATGGTAACGGGTGGGTGGGGTGGGTGTGTGTGGGTGGTGGTGTGGGTGTGTGTGTGTGTGTGTGTGTGTGTTGTAGACATGATGTGGTAGTTGGACTATCTCTTACTTATTATCTTGCAGATCCACAACGCCCTCCTCACGAGTCTAACTTGGCTACTCCTATGCTAAGAGAATGATCGATGTCCACAATAGGTGTGTTGGTGTTTTATTGAACCTTCATTTAACCAGGAAGTCTTCTTTTACAAGAAGTGTGTGTGCACAGCTTCCCTATTTTGCCTATAGATGTCCTCCGCGGGCCCATCCACGAATGGTCTTGAGGGCTTCCTTACCCTTGACCCTTTAGCTGCTCAGTGACCTCTAGAAAAGGAGTCAACATAATCTGTGTATAATCAATAATAGTGGGTGTGTGGTGGTTCAATGTTTGTGGATTATGTTGAGGTGTGGTGTTGTCTTGCAGGGCGTATCACAGCAGCGTGGGAGGTGCTACACAGCAGTGATACCGACCAATGTGTTTGGCCTCATGATAACTTCAACATGAGGATGGACATTACTTCCAGGCCTCATACACAAAGCCTACATTGCTCAGAGTAAGATGACTACACAACACTTACTGTTAACTATCACTCTCTAATTCTTTGTTCTTCAGCTAACTGTTTTAATCTATACAGTATACCTCCCTACAAGGATCTGTATAGCCACATTCCTTCTAACAGGGCTTTTTGTGTGTGTGGTGTGTGTGTGTGTGTGTGTGTGTGTGTGTGTGTGTGTGTGTGTGTGTGTGTGTGTGTGTGTGTGTGTGTGTGTGTGTGTGTGTGTGTGGTGTGCTGTGTGTGTGTGTGTGTGTGTGTGTGTGTGTGTGTGTTAGAGGAGGGTAGTCCATTGGTGGTGTGGGGATCAGGAACTCCCAGAAGGCAGTTCATCTACTCATTGGATCTGGCTCGTCTCTTCCTCTGGGTGCTGAGAGAGTACCCTGAGGTGGACCCCATCATACTGTCTGGTGAGCATACACACACTCTGACTTTCTCCCTCTCATACTCACACATACTCTCGATCTCACACACACATTTAACAACAGTATTTTCAGGCGTCAGTGTTCATTCTCCCTCTCTGTATTTTAGTTGGTGAGGAGGAGGAGGTGTCCATCAAGGAGGCAGCAGAGGCCGTTGTCGAGGCACTGGGGTTCAAAGGTCAAGTGACTGTATCCTTTCACTTAGGTGCATGTCCAGATATACAGCTCAAACACAGTCCCTCTCTCTCTTTCATACTCACTTGCTCTCACACACTGTCAGTCAGTGTTTGATTCCCTAACCCCTGACCTTCAGTATGACACAACTAAAGCAGACGGTCAGTTCAAGAAGACAGCCAGCAACGCCAAGCTGCTGCGGTACCGCCCCAACTTCACCTTTACCCCCTTCAAACAAGGTACCTACCTCCCCAACACCAGCAATTTGAAAAACCCCAAAAGTAGATTGTTTTTGGTTAAATGCACAATGTCATATATGTATTCTGCCATCTTTATGCATGTTCACCACTGACATATCAAATAAAGATGTCTGCTGTTTGGTTTCTGATGCTGTGTCTCCTATCCCCCCCACCCCCCAATTCACACACACAGCCTTGAAGGAGACATGCGATTGGTTCGTGGCCAATTACGACACCGCCCGCAAGTGAAGATTGCTCAAATCAGATTGGCTGTTAGGAAACCAGTCCTAGGAAGGAAGGAGCAGGAAGAGGGGACTGTGATGGAGGGGTCAGGAGGAGTGGAGCTGAAGGTTCTAGAACTGACAAAGAACGCAGGACTTTTACAGGAACAACATTATCTGCCATTAAATTAAGTCCTGTTAGACTGATGTAATGTGGTCCTGATCATGAAGAATGTGTAGAGTGTAGGCTGGGCTAATCGCTCTGTTTTAACACTCAAACAGCATCCTATTCCTATATCAGTTGTACTCAAACTATTTGAGAAGGTGGTAAAGGTCTGGATGGCTATTGTAATTTATTGGTGTAGTAATGAATCCTCAACCCATGCGACCCCAAACTGTTCACACCACTTTTGTTGGCAGAGAGAAATTAGATATTTTAAAGCTAATTTCCTGCAACTCTACACATTTTCCATGTCTTATTTGTTGATATACCAGGAGTTGAATCCTGACTGTATTGACCTCATTCGGAGTCTAGATCCAGCCTGCGGTCCACCTGTTGAGTATGGCTGCCCTATATAGTACAATACTTTTGACCAGAGCTCTATGGCACTATGTAGGACAGGGATGGGCAACTACAGTCCTCGAGGGCCTGATTGGTGACACTTTTTCCCCATCACCTAGCAAACACAGCTGATTAAACTAATTACATTCTCAACTGAAGATCATGATTAGTTGATTATTGGAGTCAGGTGTGTTAGCTGGGGCTGGGGCAAAACTGTGACACCAATCAGGCCCTCAGGGACTGGAATTACCCACCCCTGATGTAAGATGTGTCCCAAATGGTACCCTATTTCCTATCTTTTCTGGAGTGATCAGCAGGACTCCTATCTCCTCTATAACCATGTCTACACCATAGGAATAGAGTGGGTATAATGGACTTAGACTAGTTCTTTGTCCATAGGATTTCCTCAATGTCCACCCAATATGGCAACAAAATAGATTTTTCCACAAATAAACCACAATAGGAAGGCTTTGGTGAATTCTGTTGTGCTGCCATTTTGAGTGGGTTGTTCACTACTCAATTTGTCTACTGTATCATATAGAATACCAGGTGGTTTTGGTTATGTTCTTTTATATCTTTCTTTACTAAATACAACGGTGCAATATGTACATGAGTGGTGGGCTGAGAGAATAAATCAATGTTTATTTTAACTGCTGAGTCTGGGTGTCATTTTAGCACAACTTTGAGTCTTGTTTTAGTGCAGAACAGTGTTTTGTGGCTCTGGGGTGAAGTTTTCCCTAGGTTCAGAACCTGGATCAGCTTACCCTAACCACTAGTGGGTAAAATCAACCAGATCTGCGTCTAGGGGTAACTTCAGTCAGACCTGCCAACATGCACGCATTTTGCGTACCAGCTACGCAATTCTCTGTCCATGTACGCAGGTACGAGATCCGAGTTAAAAGTACGCAGAAATGAATAGGGCCTGATTTTTTTGTTTTGTTTTAAATATCCACTGAGAATATAACATCCCGATTCTCGAGCTGCAACACACAGATGTACGGAGTTTGTGTCAACGGACATGAAGATTAATACATAATTATTCGCCGTAGCTACTCCGTGTCTGCACCTTCTGTTTGTCGTGATGCTGAGTTTGCCGACTGTCAGCTATACGTAAACACATGGACAAATCCCCTTTCGACTCCGTTTGTGGCAAGATAAACACTAACTGTTTCAAGCTAACACAAAATGGACATTCAGTGGGCTCTATACTAGTGAAAGAATTTTACTGCAAATACTTAAAATAACTGGTCGCATTTGTGATTTACATTTAATTCTGCATCTCAGTTGTATTTTCCACGTAACATTACGAGGATCACGCAACCTGATAAATACAGTCTGTTCCACGTCACAAAAAGCATTACACAAGTATAACAAAAAATAAATATAAACATATTGGCATTAAATGGAGTCGGGAGTTTACAGGACTGCGCGATAAAGAATGAATACGTGTCCGCTATTAGCTATAGAGGCAATGCTTCTGAAATGCCTTCACTAAATTAGATTTGATCAATTTCGAAAATCTGAAATGTATGCGCTGCAAATAAATTCAATAGGCACCTTTACATCGGCTGAAACAGCGAACTCTTCCAGCGAACAGCGTTCAGATTCCCTTTGTGGTAGTCTACTTAAGCTTTGTGTTGCCAGTTTGAGGTCTGTGTCGATGCCATCATTTGTTTTTGTGTTTTCAAAATGATTTTGCTTTTAGTGTTGACTAGGAAACCGTGTCTAAAAAAAGCGATCAGACTTACAAACAGCGTGCGCACGAGGGAGGGGGCTTTACATGTTATCAAAACACCAGGGAAAGCCCACACGAAACAAATGAATGGTGGAAAACTAATGGAACCATTTTCCTGTTTGATCGCTTGGTTTTATGGGTATTACGACACTTCCACCATGGGGCTCTATTAGCTAAATCTGGTGTGTGTGTGTGTGTGTGTGTGTGTGTGTGGTGGGGGGGGACGATTGGAACCATTTCCGTTTGACCTCTAGGTATTATGACTCTTACTGTGGTACACTATTTACTTCTATTCACCCCTGATCAACCAGACAGGTGTTCCATATACCTTACCCTCCCACACGGTATAGAATGCAGACCTGCCAACTCTGTCCAACTTTTTAGAGTACCACAGTGAGTCATAATACCTAGAGATCAAACAGGGAAATGGTTCTGTTTTCCACCATTTTTCTCATAGGGGATTTTAAACACTTAAGGGCTTTGTTTCGCATAGGATTACCCTGGCATAAATCTCTGTAGGACAATGTGACTTATCAATAGTCACCTGTATTTACCCCCCAAAAATGAAACGCTAATGTGGCCACCAAAGAACTACAAATGCCATGATAATCTGGATGAGACTGCTGAATCGAGGGAAAGGGAAGAATCTCTGGATTAACTAAATGTAGTAATGAATAAATAGGCTACATGTCTTTAGAAATGGACTATTCTGTGAACTGTCATGTGCAAGTTTAAATTAACAATACCTGTTAGCAAAGGTTAACTAGAGATGATGTGAAGGAGCTTGCAGTGATTTGTAGTTTTGCATGATGTCTACTTTGATGGTAATTAGCATTTGCATCTGCCTAAATATATTGATAAAAAGTCCTTGTCAGAGATTTACACGTTATCAAAACACCAGGGAAAGCCCACACGAAACAAATGAATGACACTTCCACCACTATTAGCTGTTAGCTAAATTTGGTGCAAATAATAATTTCCCAGTGCTCTGACAGACATGTTTTTTTTGTACATTGTCCCGGTCCACAAATTTCAAAACAAAATAAAAACACTAGGAAGCAAACAGAACCAAAATGGGGAGGTACCTACCAAAAGATTTCACTGAAGACTTTTTGCAATGAAAACAAGTTTTATGGACAAATTCAGGTAGGTCCCTCAGTTTCATTTGCTTCCGTTTGGTTTCTAGTGAATACCAGCCTGGATTTGTCCATTTGCAAAACCAACATTTGTTGCAAAACAGTTTGCTACTATGTGCACTAATGAAAAACACCCCAGGTTATGGAGACGCATCATATTTACAATTAATATACACTTCTGATAAATATGTATCATCTAACAATGCATTGAGAGCCCACAGTATATTGTGACTAACACACAGCTTAAGGTAGTCTGGTGGATCCAGCCTGAACGCTACATTCACTCTTCTATTTCACTTGGGAAAAAAGAAAAGGTGAACACGGGGATCAGGCTTGTTCCACTAGGTGTTCTCATAGGAACTAACTTAGTTGACAAGCCAGTCTACCTGGCCCAGCAACTCTTTTGATACATAAAGAGCAACAACTCATATTTAGCCTGGAACTAGATCTMTTTGTGCCATCAGTCCACTCCATGTCATGCCAAATGTTTGGCATATGACACTCAGGGTATAGGAGTGCAAGGAATAGAATGTTCACACAGACTAGTACACAGGCTAACACGCATTCCTTTGCTGGTGTAGAACATCTAACAATGGATTCTAGGGCTGGTCTCCCAGACAGTTCAGGGCTATGCTAAATCTAAAAAGCACTCATAGAATCTTCATTGAAAGTGCTTTTTAGTCCAGTATTAGGATTAACCTGTGTCCAGGAAATGACCCCCTATTCTCCTGATCATTGAATTGTCCTCTTCGCTTTATTTCCATTTAGACAAAAAATGTACTAATTTTACATAGTTGCCATTGTCCCCATTTTATTTCCATACTTCATCTAGATGCCTATAACGGAATAAATGGAAAATACATTCTGGATTCTGACATGCTCACTCAAATAGATCTACTCAGGATTGTGTTAGGAGAATTATGTTCATGTTCTTTAACCAATTCAATTACTCAGTCTGCTATATCAGGATTTGTAGGATACTGATAGAAATAAAAACAGACGCCCAGTCTACAATAGTCAAATGTTTATTTACGGGAACGTTCTCCCTATCATTTCCTGTACATTGGTCTTTATACCTCACATTGTCATAAATGTCCCTCAGAAACAATGACAATATAGTGCCACCTGTTATACAATCTACTACAAGCCCAAGGTCTCTCCCCTCCCTGGGTGGGGACAGAATGTCCTGAAAGGAACACAGTAGTAGAGCTTGTCTGTCAATAGCTCCTCTTATCTCATACATTGTCTCACACTTGCACCCTGCTTACATACTAAAAGGAACAAAGTCATTGTCCTAATTCTGACTAAAACTACACACAGATTTATAGATGTATGATTCTAATACATTTCATACAATCACAGGGTAGTTTTAGTTCTACGTTAAATGTATACATCATTTAGTCATTATTTATAAAAATCGTATATAACAGATTGTTAAATTGGACTTGATTTGTCGTTATTTTAGAGACATTCTACTTCACTGTTGGAGCTAGTAACATAAGCATTTCGCTGCACCTGCGTATCGGTGTGCGCGACCAATTAACTTTGATTTGAAATATGCCCTTCACACAGAAATGTTTACAAACTTTGCATTACTGATATTTTATTATTAATTTTAAAAAATCCCAACAATAGATATGGCCTTCATACAAAAACATTTGCCTTTGACAGGCAGCTTTAAAAAAAAACATTTAAGATCAGAAAAACACAAATAATATTCCCAACCGTTAGTCAAGTCGGAGTAATTTATGAGTGCAATTTAGTGCTTTATGGGCGAATCTTAACTTCCATTTACGTGAAATTTCACTTAGTCTCAATGACATCAATACATGACAAGGAAAATTAATCTTAAGTGAAAGTTATAATTCGCCTCCTTTGTCCTCTACATAACACGGATGCAAATGACAAATCTACACTTATTTTTTTATTTTTTTTAATAAAATGGTCAGTATCATGTACACACATGTAAATCATGATAAAAAGCAAACAATCCTGCCTGCATAAACCCTTGTAGAATTCAGTAACATCAGCTTTATCACATTACTTTCACATTTACAGCCAGGGAGTATCCTACTACAGGATATCACAGGCACGCACTTTCATCCACACAGACAAACACATTTTTTTACCACACATGACAACTGGTCATTGCTTAGAACACTACAGWGATACCCTGATGATAAGAGAAACCATGGTAACCGCATGATTAAACAAACGTGAAAAGAATAGGAGAATAGCCCAATTACTTCCTGGTCATTCTGGGAGGGTGTTCAGTTGGGTACACTAGCAAAACGTTTTGCAACAAAAATCTGTTCTTACTGGTACGATTTCTCAATTCAAAACGTTTTCTCCTACTGAACTTGCCCCTGGTGGATGTAGGAAGGGGTGGGGGTAGCAGAGAGGGGGGAAGCAGGGTGTGCATTCAAATGGCCGGCTATTCCCTACATAATGCTCTACTTTTGAGAAGAGCCCTATAGCCCTGGTCAAAAGTAGTGCACTATATTGGGAATAGGGTACCATTTGGAACACAGCCAGGGTGTTGTTCAGAGGCAGTTGTAGGAGGTATAGCCACCCTCATGGACATGGCAGTACTCCTGTCCCAGCACCGCCCTCTTCTTACATTGATGTCCCATCCTGGTAGTGCCATTACACAGCTGACGACCAGACACAGAGCTGCCAGGGGACAAGAGGAGAGAGAGGGGGAAGGGAGGAAAATAAATCTACACTTTTGAGGGGGATCAGTTTGAGCAAGGCGAGGTGCAGAACTCATCCTGGTCACATAATTAATAGTTATTTAAGATACAAGGTGATTTGTAGATCAGGGATTCTGCACAGCCCAACTGCAATGTAGTCTGAAAACACACCATCTGTCCTTTTGTCCTGGTCACAATGGTGAGAACTATGGAGTTGATTGACATACAGAACTAGTCCAACTTGTATCAAATACCTCTGATCAAACCCATCTACTGGCTGTACAAGACTAACGCCACAGTAGTAATCATTTCTTCCTCTATAAACATTGTATGAGGTGTGGCAAAGTCATTTTATATGTCATTGGTTGTACTAAAATAAATCAGGCAGTGAACGTAATTCTCACAAGTAATCCCTGGTCCCGCTAAACACATCACATAGGTGTGGCATAATGTGATCTGATATGACACAATCATCTTTAGTTGTAGCAAGATAAGCCAGGCAGTATAATTGACACAAAAGGTCAACTTCTCACACCTATAAAAACTATGAGCACACGCACCTAGCTATACACATACAGTACAGGTATGGCATAGCAAAAATGCCACACGGCGTATCATTGTTGGTTTTTACTAAGGCACACACTGTATAAAGGTCAAACATTGCATACAGAGTTGATGCTTGAACCTGCTAAACGTATCAGGTTGGTTAGAACGCTAACCTGTTGCTGGCCAGGGATTGGTTGGGGCTGGCGCTCCGTGATTTGCTCACTGCATCCATCATTACTCCCAGGTTCCTTTGGGGCAGACCTAGGACAGCCTGCCAATCAGAACACAAAATGTCAAGAATAGACTACCAATCTAAAAACAGTATGTCAGTGATGACAGAGCCAATAATAATCTGTATGTGTAGCAGCGGAGGCTCCTCAGACGACCATCTTCAGTGAATTTCATAAATATACAAAAAAATAAAGTGATCCTTTTTAGATTATACTAAATATAAATCATATCACCAAATAATTTATTAAAACACTATTTTGAAAAGGTCTACAGTAGCCTCAACAGCCCTCTAGGGTAGCACCATGGTGTAGCCGGAGGACAGCTAGCTTCTGTCCTCCTCTGGGTACATTGACTTCAATACAAAACCTAGGAGGCTCATGGTTCTCACCCCTRCCATAGACGTACACAGTAATTATGACAACTTCCGTAGGACATCCTCCAACCTATCAGAGTTCTTGCACCATGAACTAACATGTTGGCCACCCAATCAAAGGATCCAAAAATGTATCTAGTACTGAAAGCATAAGCTACAGCTAGCTAGCACTGCAGAGCATAAAAATGTGATGAGTAGTTGACAAAGAGAGAAAGACAGTAGAACAGTTTAACAAATTAATTTCTACCAAAATGAATCAGCAAGTGTCTTTTTCACTTACTTAGCTAGTAAATGCAGATAGCTAGTTTATCCTACTGAAACACCCTGCTCAAACAGAAGGATGTTATGTTAGCTAGCTGGCTATGACTTTCCAACACTGGAACTCTTCCAAGTCAAGGTAAGCTTTTGGTTTGACTAATTTATTGCCACCGGGGCCCACCGGTGTAACTGCTTACTGACTGTACACTAACGTTACTGCATGATTGTAGTGGGTTTACTAACGCTCTAGTTCTATTAGCCATGCGGAGTATGATGTTACCTCAAATGTATCTCAACCTGTGTGCACCTACATTGTAAAATGTCATTCATAGGCTAGGTTGTAACAACCTCATGATGGGTATAGGGAAAATGTGAGTATCATGTACTAGCCTAAACCTACCGATGTTACATTGAACTGGGTGAAAGAAAGTCAACCAATATGCTGTAATAGAAATAAGGCCATGCTCATGGGGGGAATTTTTATTTATTTTAAATGGCACTGACCGCCACTGATGTGTAGCTAACCCTAACCACACGTATATACCTAACCAGGTTAGGTTAAAAAAAATAAAAAATTCTATGACTGTTGCTGTGCCCGCTACTAACCTGTGCCTCTTATGGGGAAAGTCACCTAAAAGTAACTGAAAGTAATCAATGAGTAATACAAATGTTAGTGATTAGATTGTTGGCCAAGTAACTAGTAACCTAATTACATTTAGTAAGTAATCTACATAAACCTACTGGTTTATAACTAACTAGGTCCATCAGAGTATGACACTAATACCCTCCATCTCCCTTAAGGACATTCATCTGCTATATTCATGCTCACCGCAGAGAGACTAGGCCGACACTTGAACCTGGGAGTAGAGTGGTTAATTGAGCCCATAACAGGCACAAACCTGGCCTCAGCCATGTAGTGGGCATGGGAAGAAGAAAATGCTGCTATGCAGGGGTCACCTGGAAATGATTAGAAAAATAAATAACAGAGCCAAGAGTAAAGTGTTTTCCATTCATTTTGAGAGGAATTCTGAAGAGAACATGGTCCATTTGTAGTGTGTGTTACACACCAGTCATGAAGCTGTCCTGGTCCAGCAGGTCTCCTGGCTCCATGAGACCATCTAGCTCATCTCTGAGTGTATGGAGGAGAGAGAGAGAAGTATCAGCTACATTATATCAAACTTAGTCAGTTCACATAATTAGCAGTACCCACCCMTTACTGTCGAGGGCCACTTAGAAAATAAGTACTTTCATTTACGCTTTCCTCTGGTAAATGCACATCTTGTGATGCATGTTTTATTAGCAAATCTGAAGTCAAATGTAATTCAATTCTGGAGCTACCCTACTGTCACTCACCTCTGGGGGGTGGAGGAGGATGGGCCGCAGGAGTGGGGGTAGTGGTGGCTTTCTGGTTCCAGGGTCTTCTGATTGGGGATCTTCTTTCCTCTCATCTGAGAACACGCCCACAACACCTGCGTCACCAACCAGTAGCCTGAGGAGAGGGTAATGACATCACAATAGTCCACATCACCCATAAGAGGGCTAATTATTAATATCCCAGTCAGTCATGAGTGACAGGGTGAGAAAACACACCCATTTGTGGTTTCCAGTGAGAGGGGCAGCAACACACACACAAAACCCTGCCCGTACCGAGTGACAGTGTGAGCAGCAGCATGCTGAGACTGGGCAGGTCCAGGGCAGGCTGTTGGTTGACCTCAGCCACAGCGTTGAGCGGGACCGTGAAGAGCAGCATGGCTCGGGAGAAGGACGGACAGCGCAGGAACGTCAGTACCACCGCACACAGCAGGAAGTACCCWGCATGCACCACACACGTCCACACCGCAGCCAGGCTTAGACCTGTTGGACAGGAACACAGGGAGGGAAATTTACTGAAAAATGTGTGTAACTGACGAAGGAACTAAGATTAAATGTTCCTTCTCACTGCAAAAGATGATATCTGTTGACCTTAGCAATAAAAATGCATCTGGTGGTCTAAAGTTGTGTACCTGGTCTGATTCTAAAAAAGGAGTCATATATATATATTACACACACACTACCTGCCCAGCCCAGGTAACCCTGGATATTATGAAGCCTCTCTTCTAGACAACGCTGCATGTTGTCAAGGTAACACAGCATGGTTCCCAGGGTTCCATTCATGCGTTCCAGTTTTCCCATGAGATCCATGTAGTACTGAGCTGTCAGTTTCTGATACTGCAGGAACCCAGACATACTGTGGTCTGAGATTACATTCCCATGGAGACAAGGAGAAAAACAAATTATCAGATCCATACAATTAAAAATATCAGAATTTTACTACATCAATGATAAACAATGTCAAATTAGCTATAATATAAACAATTAAATTGTCATATAGTGTATCATGTCATTTAAACCTGCATAAATAACTTCAACAGCGTTTCTTGGTATTTTGAATGCAGACCCTGAAACCAAAAGTACAATTTGACAGCTCCTGTTGCCACTCGCCAGAAACATTATTTATGCGACTACAGAAAATGGCAATTTAGGTTAAGTGCAGTAAATATTCAGTCACATTCTCCATCTTGACCTCAATGAGAATAGAGAAAGCAGGGGATGTGGAAGCGGCTCTGCTACCGTGGTACAACCAAACCAAGAATCCAGGGGTACCGGTGAGTGTTCCACTGCTCAGGGAGATGGCCACTCAACTAGCCCAGGAACTTGGACACCCTGATTTCACCGCATCGAGCAGGTGACTTGAAAGTTGGAAGAAGCACCATTCAATCAAAATCAG
Organism: Salvelinus sp. IW2-2015; assembly: GCF_002910315.2. Lineage (NCBI taxonomy): Eukaryota > Metazoa > Chordata > Actinopteri > Salmoniformes > Salmonidae > Salvelinus > Salvelinus sp. IW2-2015. The sequence continues at coordinate 31,838,760 of NC_036856.1, forward strand.
ACTAGCAGTGCATGGAGAAAAATCAAGAAGCACAAGACTCCCACACCGAACAGTGGATCACAAATAGAATACTAATATAATCTATGGGATCCAGGGTTGCCAGGCCAAGCTAAAATGTATAGCCCAACAACCACTCAAATCCTGTCCAAAAGGCGTTACTTTATAATTTACAGCAATTGAGTTGCCATATCTATACAATAAACCCTTTTTCCATAACATTATCAAGCAAATGAAGGAATATCATAGTAACGACGTTAAAAGCTAAATTCGGGTTTCCTCAAAATAATAATAGCAAACTATGACAAAGGAATTTGAATGTGGCAAGAGAAAAGAATTCACTTAAACTCAAAAGATTCTTCTATCAATGGATGTTGATTTAACTCATTTGCTATGATTAAGCAATAAGGCACGGTATATGGCCAATGTTAAATGCAATGTGCCTGGATACAGCCGTTAGCCGTGGTACATTGGCCATATATCATAAACCCCCGGGGTGCCTTATTGCTATTATAAAACTGGTTACCAACGTAATTAGAACGGTATAAAGTAATGTTTTGTCATACCCGTGGTATTTGGTCTGATATACCACGGCTTTCTGACAACCAGCATTCAGGGCTCGAACCAGGTTAATAGTTGTAAATAAACTATAGATAAATATGAGAGGAGAGTGAGTGATGCAAGTTGGCTAGAGGATCTCGAAATCTTTGCGCAAGAAACACTTGGATGAACATAAAATTTTTTTTTACTCATATTAGGCTATTATCTGGCAATTGTGCCATTATTATGTGCCAGATGTTAAGACTACAATCCGTTATAAGTGTCCCATTTGCGAGATTGACTTGTCATTTCAATAGACATAGGCTACAGACTAAAATTTGTTTTTTTGACTGCAATTACATTGTCATAGTTTGCTTAGATAAAGACATGGAGCCTATAGCCCGATAGGCCTATGTCTCATTTCATAGTCTACAGTAGCCTAGACAAGATGTAAACTGAATGATTTAGCAGAATGCCTAGTTCAAATGACCAGACTAATTTATTCAACATGAATAGCAAGGCGATTTCACAATAAGAAGTGCTTGTGTTCCCCAATAGCCTGCTGGAATGGTCATTATTACAGTCACTGAATTAAAAATGAATAATACGTATATGAATGTCAACAGCCAGTGTTTATTTTACCTGTAGCCTGATTTACTGTCAATCTAATATGTTCAAAACACCACAAGGCTACAACAATAAACTGAAGTTTTAGGCTATTTATTAAATTGTTTGCCAGCTCCAGATAGGCTACACAAGTGGCACAAATTTATTTGCAATGACTCCACTGATAGTCATTTCAACATAATTATTGTATCAAATGGCAGCCTACAATGGCATATACATTAATAGACTGCTTGATGGCCAACAGAGGCAAACGTATAATTCTCCACATTTAGCCTAATGTCAGTTTCATTGAGGACTTTTCCCCATAAAAGGAACCACGTGAGGGAGTTCCATAACTTCCATTTCAAATTTCCACTCAGGCAGCCCCCGAGACCCAAAAACAGAGCATGCATAAAGCACTTCGCTTGATGTTTTCTTTAAGCAGTCAACATTAGAATGCAGTTTAAAGTATTTAACAAATTAATAAAATTGTCCCAAAGACCTCAAAACTTAGATAATGTATCTTGCGATGCATCTCAAGCTGTCAAACACATGTAATTAAATTAATAAGTAGCATTTGCAAACAAATACAGATCATTCATTGCATTTATCTAGAATCAGTAGATTTATCCCAAATTACAAGTTAGTGTGATGAACATACACATTGCTTTTGCATGGTGTGTGCATGCACATCTTACCTATTTTGCTATAGATGTCCTTTGCGCGCCCACTGACCTCAGCAAGGTCATTCAGAATGGCCTTGTGTCCATCCTGCACCTCTGACCCTTGATCCTTTAGCTGCTCACTAACATTCTCTAGAAGGGAGATAGGGGACATGAAGTGAACATGATCTCACAAGCATTTTTGTAAGGAGTCAGTGAGCGCACAGAGCAAAAACAGACCAAACAGTGTTGAGAAAGAGAGCAACGTCACATAAGAGCATGTGAGAGAGAAAGTGCTAGGAGTGAACAAGAGTGTTATCATCACAGATAGAACAATGAGACAGATATTTCACTGGATGTATAAATGAAGCACCCGCTTGGCTTTTCCACTCACTACCAAATATGGTAGTGAGTGCTTGCTAGCAGCGGGAGAAGATGGAACGAGCTGGATTTTGGCCGACATACTGCACATTTTCTCATAGATTAAACATTCTCAATACAGTTCCGTTTGCAAACCTACAATCTGTTATGAACAGAGTGGACTAAGGTTTGTAGACTTTACCCTTTGCAAAAGTTATTTCTTTTAAAATCACCTTGTTTAGGAGGGCAAAGACAAATTTAGTTATTGCACACACGCACTTCAGAGTAGGCATTCCCTAACGGAAATATGCAGATGCATGCTAGAATGCGCTAATAGGATCTCGCTAGCTCGTGCTTGGCTCTGCTCACCTGCTTGTTCTGCCCACTATGACTCATTTGTTTCCACTGGAAACGACAGGCTGTGGTCTATCTTGGTTTAGTTATAAAAAATATTTGGTATTATCGTGGATTAAGGCTGTGAAATAGAGAATAAACAGTGTGTGTATTTGTGCATGCATCTCCTCTTACCCATCCTGTGTGTGATTCCCTGGATGAGCTGGGCCACCAGTTCCTGTCCTGAGGCAATGAGGGCCTTCTCCTGGCCCAGACGCTCCAGGTTAGACGAGAGCGAGGTCTCCAGCTGCTCCTGGCCCTCCCACAGTGCCCCCTGCTGGGCCACCAGGGCACTGTGACCCTCCAGCAGCCTCTCCAGGGAGGCCGAAGTCAGATCCTTCAGCTCCAGCTGACCCTCCTGTTGTATAACACAGCAGAGCCATTCAAGTCCACATATTATGACAGAAAACAGAGAAAGAAAAACACACCTCTCCCTTTGAAATAGAAGGGGGAAAAGAGTGAGAGCGAGAAGGGGGGGACAGAACAAGGGAGAGATTGACAAAAATACAACTTACCTTCAGGTCCTTCATGGCGTCCAGTTGGCTTGTTGCTGTAGAGATCAGCGCGTTGACGGTGAGCTCGGCCCTGCGGCGGAAGTGCTGCTGACGGGTGGCGTAACACACTGAGCGTGCCCGGTTGCTGACTATGTGGTAAGCATTCCACGTGTCCGAGTCCATGTCTGCTGTGCACTGCTTTAGGGACTGGCAGGAGAAGAGGGTGAACATACTGTAGAGACACTGAAATCAGCTTCAGTGCTGTGCATGCAAACTGGGTCGAGCTCAGGTACAAAATGAAACAGAACCAAGTGAAGCGGGAGGCACTACCTGAAGTTCTCCAATAAACTGTTTTTCCCGTTACAAATAATTTAAAAACTATTTGCTGCAGTATGCCCTAATACAAATGACCCAGATTCAGACTGGGGAAGAGGACAGAGCCTTCCAATATGAAAATATGTCACTCACTAACAATTCTGCCTTCAACTCATCAAGTCCTCTAACATCAGTGATTAGGACAGAACTGTATTAACATTCTAATATTCAAACAACTTGCCTCCCAAAACATTTGATAAAAAAAAAAAAACGTTTCTAGATATCTCTTAGCTGGAACAAATTATACATCTCAGAGCGTACCATGTCCTCAGTGCAGGGGTACGTCCTACGCCCCTCCACCTCTGCCTGGCAGTTGAACAGGACAACGCCCAGTTTGGCCAGCTGCTCCTCTGATAGGCTAGCGCAAGTCGACTTCAGCTGGGCAACCACCTGGAGGGAGAGGGACAGACTTTCTACTGGCTGATGATAGGAGATGATCAATATGAAGTCAGTTTGTTTTAAAGACATGCATTAAACTGATGAGTGGATCTGCCCTGCATCTTCTCCGAGGTGCTGTGATGCCCATGAACATGCCTATAAAGCCATTATGCTTCAGTGTCACTGCCTGGTGAAATAAATAAATAATAGTTGTTAGGTGGACATATAGCCCAAGCTTTCTTTGGGAAAGAATAACAGTAGGATGCATCATCATGCATTACTGCTCAGCCAAGGGTTCATAGACCATATTCATAATGGTTGAAACACAGATTCTGTTATCTAAGCGAGAAGACCTGATTAATGTTGTGTAGAGAATAATACTGTCCATCACATTACCCGGTAATGACAGCTGTCCAACGGGCTGAGCTCCATATTTTTTGCCTCTGCTAGGAACTTTTCATCGGCTACCGTCATCTCGAACGGTTGGGCATCTCCCTCAGGTAGTCCAGGGACCAGTGAAGGGGCGAGGGCTGGAGCCCCTGGCTGCGTCTGCTTCAACCAGTCAAATAAACCGCTCACTGGACCACACCGGGAGGCCAGCAGCAGTATAAGGCCCATCATCAGCCGAGCCATCTGAGTGCTGGAGAAAGTAGGCTACACAGGGAGGATATGTACACATGAAGTTTGAATGTGTACATTCAAACTTGCAATGTCAGTGACAGACAAGTTGAGRAATGGTGGTTGGGTAAAACACGCTTGGTTGATTGACTTGGCCTAACAGCTGGAGACGTGCATTAACTCTCCATTAAAATGCCTGAGCTTTAGCGAGAAACTAGCGTAGACAACCGGGAATCAAAGCCCACTGCTTTTTATTATGAGGGGCATATGTTATTCAATTCATTATGGACCGACTTCGACTCAAACAAATGTAAATGTCAGATGCAACGCCCTCTCTGAACCTACACTGCACAGATGACAGGCGGTGTGGCCGGACTTGCAAAGGGTAAAATATTATTTGGAATCATTGCATTGAACTAAACAGGCGATACTACCGTGTGCATGTTTTATTTTCCATTTTAAAAAGTCAGAAGTTAATGAGAATAAACTATTTGCTTAAAAACAACCATTGAAGCAAAGCAAAATCGTAATAACAGACTACCAAATTCAAAAGTTATGCTAAATTACCTCAAAATGTATTTGTACTTCTGTTCTTTCGTCGGATTTCCGCGGGTACAATCCTTCGTTGATTCTGATGAGCCAAACCCAGCTGATTTGAATGAGAACCCTTTCAATTCTTACATCCACATTCATCTGTTTTAAATGGTACATGAAACAGCCAATCGGATCAGCGTCTTTCTGGATCTCGCGAGATACACAACCAGGAACAGGTTGACTTCTTGTTTGATGATTGGCCAATTGTCCCTTTGAGTTTGGCAGATTCGTAGATCTTTCCATCATATGTGTCCTTTATGGTACATAGGACTGAGGTTGAGAGGATATACAGATCAGATAATGTGCAGCAACGTGCTCAGACAGGAAAACTCGTGAGTCAGCTGAGCTCAAAGCCTCTACAAAATCCCTGGATTTGATTGAAGGTAACCATAACTAGGCAACTGTATAATGCATATATATCTCAAATAAAGTGACGTCAATTTGAATCATAGGCTAGCTAGCTACCTAGTTAGTTAAAATGTTGAGCTGTAGTAGCTATCAGCTTGATGTGGTTGTGGTTCTAGTTGTAAAAGCACGCGTGTGTGAGCCKGACGATTTGTGTTAGTACTGTCAGAAGTGACTGGGACTCAAAACCACGGCCCCTGTGTCTGTCAGTCCAACACCTAGTTAGCAATTGAATTCAAATGGGCTTTATTGGCATGGGAAACGTGTTTACGTTGCCAAAGCGAGTGAAATAAACAAACAAAAGTGAGAAGACACAAATCAGCAACAACAACAAAAAACGATTATAGTTTAACAGTAATTATTAACTGGGTGGTTCGAGCCCTGAATTGCGTATTGCCTAAGAACAGCCCTTAGCCATGGTATATTTTTTGGCCATATACCACAATACTTATTGCTTAAATATTGCACTCGTAAATGTTTTAGACATTTCAAGAGTTGTATTATCAGCTATGTACATGTTTTTACAATGTGGAAATAGTTGTAGCACGAATAGTAGGGGAAGATAAATATTGGTTTGTGCTTCTCTGGTTTCCCTTTTTCGTGGCCACAAATCTTGCTGCTGTGATTTCACACTGCGGTATTTCGCCTAACAGATATGGGAGTTTATCAATGCTTGAGTTGTTTTCACATTCTTTGTGGGTCTGTGTGATCTGTGGGAAATATGTATCTCTAATGTGGCCATACATTTGTCAGGAGATTAGCTCTTACACCAAGAGGTCTGAATGAGGGATGTCTAAAAAATATATACATTTTTTTTTGTGTTAACATTGTTCAATTTTTCTTATTATACCAATATCGTAACATATTGACCAATAGGTATTTATCAAATCAGTTTTCTTAACGTGTTATTGAAACGTTTAATAAAATAATGGTTTATGGCCTATATGAGGGCTTTTATTATGAAGGCTAAAACCGGAAGTTAATTTGTTATTGTTCCGGCAGTAAAGTGTTTCCACTAGTTACCAGAGCCACAAAGTCAACAGCCTATATCTTTAATATTAATTTAAACAAAAATTTAATTTTTGGTCTTAATTTAAGGTTAGGATTAGGCATAAGGTTAGCAGTGTGTTTAAGATTAGGGTTAGGTTTAAAATCAGATTTTAAGAAGATACATTTTCGAAATAGGCGGGGTTTATGACTTTGTGGCTTTGGTAACTAGTGACGACACCAGCAAAGCATCCGATCGAGATGCATTCGGAATATTCGGACAGATCAATATTATAATTTGATCACTACATATCACAGCCTAAAAAACTCAGAGTAAAAAATGGCTGCCATGAAAAAATACTTCTGGGACTCGGAGGAGACTGAATACATGTTAAAAGTTTTAAGGGAGCTGGACATAGCGAAGCACTTGGACGGTCGAAAGGTTCGAAACCTGAAGTTGTTCAAGGTAGCAGAGAAGAGAATGAAACAGGCCGGGTATCACAGATCAATTGACCAGATACGGCACCGATGGAAAGTTCTCAAGACATCGTATTATAGCTGGAATAACAACCAGCAAACAGTGAAACTTACCCGTTTCCCACAATATGCAACCACGATGCAATCAATCATGGATGAATCTGAAACATGGAGCCGCTCGCATGGCACTAACAGCGGCCCTGTTCGTATTCGGAATAAGCATAAGTTTATAGTGCATGACGAAGAGACAGAAGATTCCGAAGAAGAAGCAACTGCTGCTCAATCGTTGCATGATCATTCTACTGTGGATGTCATTGTAGGCAATGGACTAATTTGATATCTTACCATTTCCCAGATGTCAAGCCCATGATTATTTTGTCTGTGCCCTGGCACTGTATCCCCTATACAGTGCACTACTTTTGACCCGAACCCTAAGGGAAAGGGGGATACCTAGTCAGCTGCACAACTGAATGCATTTAACCCGAAATGTGTCTTCCGCATTTAACCCAACCCCTCTGAATCAGAGAGGTGCGGGAGCTGCCTTCATCGACGTCATCAGCACCCGGGGAGCATTTGTTGTGGGGGTTAACTGCCTTGCTCAAGGGCAGAATGGCAGATTTTTCCACTTTGCCGGCTCAGGCATTCAAACAAGCAACCTTACTGTCCCAACACATTAACCACTAGGCTACCTGCCGCCCCACTATGAGCCCATATCTAAAGTAGTACACTTTATAGTGTGCCATTTGAGACGCAAGCGACCATGTCATTATAAGCATTGATGCCCCTGTTATGGTTCATTGGTATGACAAGGGATTTATCTTTGCCCTCCATGCAGATCAAGACAGACCCAGAGACGCCTCCTGAGATGGACTCTAACCTGAGAATCGGCTTCATCGGGGCAGGCAACATGGCCTACGGGATAGCCAAGGGAGTCCTGCAGTCTGGTAGGTCAACAGGGAGAATATAGTGTGTGTGTCTTCATCTGGGTAACATGGCCTATAGGATAGCCAAGGTAATCTAGTGTGTGTGTCAGGGTTGGGGTATATTAGAATTGAAGTCGGTCAATTCAGGAAGTGATTTGAATATAAAATTCCAATCTGTAAAAACTTCTTACATAAATAGCTTCTCCTTTTCAGTTAATTGAGAAGTCATTGAAAGTAGATGCCCTTTTTTCAAATATTGAATTGGAATTTCAGTTTACTTCCTGAATTAACTGCCTTCAATTCGAATTGACTGCCTTCAATTCGAATTGACCCCAACCCTGGTGTGTGTGTGACTCTTTACTTGCCCCCAAAAACTTGCAGGATGTTTAATTGCAGGAGATGTCCCTCCCACCAATGTTAAAGTGAGCGCACCCTCCGCAAGGAACTTTGGTCGCTTTCAGGTACACATATCTCCTCTTTTTTTCCACACACACTTCTTTTCTCTCCACCCCCGTCAGCTGATGTCAATCACTGTATTTGCATTGATGAATCTATTGCTCTACGTGTGTGTGTGTGTGTGTGTGTGTGTGTGTGTGTGTTGTGTTGTGTGTGTGTGTGTGTGTTGGTGTGTGTGTGTGTGTTGTGTGTTGTGTGTGTGTGTGTGTGTGGTGTGTGTGTGTTTATGCACAGAGTTACCATTCACCTCTGTTTTCATTTTTATTTCAGGAGTTGGGGGTGGCTGTCACCCACTCCAATGCGGAGCTGGTCAGTGCTGTGACTTGGTGTTCGTGGCGGTCAAACACCACCTCGTCACACACCATTCTCAGTGAGATTACAGACCACGTCACCCCGAAACACATCATCGTCTCCGGTGCAGCAGGTGTACCTTGGCAACGCTTCAGGGGTGAGTCCAGATGAGAGAGTTTTTAACTATTGCTTAGTAACCTGAGTAACATGAGTTGCTTGATTGGTTGATCGAATATCTGATAGACATTCCTGGCGATTTTCTTTGCAGACAAGAAAAGACAAGAACATTTTTAGCAATAAGCAAAAGACCATAATTGTATCATTTGTCTTTTGGTCTCTGTCACATGCCCTCTTTCTTCTCTTCTTCTTCTCCTCCATCCATCCGAACACCGCTGTCCCTCGCCCTCCTTCTCTCATCTACCTCCCTCTCGCCCTCCTTCTTTCATCTCCCTGCCCCCTCTCCCCAGCTCCTGCATTTGACACGGTGGTTTTGAGACTGATGCCCAACCTTCCCTGTCGGTCCAGCAAGGGGCACTATTGT
>NC_036856.1:31853843-31912221 GCF_002910315.2 Salvelinus sp. IW2-2015
CAATGCTTTTATGACTTCAAGCCTATCAACTCCCGAGATTAGGCTGGTGTAACCGATGTGAAATGGCTAGCTAGTTAGCGGGGTGAGCGCTAATAGCGTTTCAAATGTCATTCGCTCTGAGACTGGGAGTAGTTGTTCCCTTTGCTCTGCATGGGTAACGCTGCTTCGAGGGTGGCTGTTGTCGATGTGTTCCTGGTTCGAGCCCAGGTAGGAGCGAGGAGAGGGACGGAAGCTATACTGTTACACTGGCAATACTAAAGTGCCTATAAGAACATCCAATAGTCAAAGGTATATGAAATACAAATCGTAGAGAGAGAAATAGTCCTATAATTCCTATAATAACTACAACCTAAAACTTCTTACCTGGGATATTGAAGACTCATGTTAAAAGGAACCACCAGCTTTCATATGTTCTCATGTTCTGAGCAAGGAACTTAAACGTTAGCTTTCTTACATGGCACATATTGCACTTTTACTTTCTTCTCCAACACTTTGTTTTTGCATTATTTAAACCAAATTGAACATGTTTCATGATTTATTTGAGGCTAAATTGATTTTATTGATGTATTATATTAAGTTAAAATAAGTGTTCATTCAGTATTGTTGTAATTGTCATTATTACAAATACATTTTAAAAATTGTCCGATTAATCAGTATCTGCCTTTTGGTCCTCCAATAATCGGTATCGATATCTGCATTGAAAAATCATAATCGGTCGACCTTTAGTCCTAGGTCTAAGTCGGCAACAATTGAAAAAGTGCAGTGGAACTGGCTTCAAGGTCCAGAGTTGAGTTTGAAGAGCCTAATCTATTGAATTTTCACTCATTGTAAGTCGCTATGGATAAGAGTGTCTACTGAAATGTAAATGTGAAATGGATCAAGGAGGAAAGAGAAGGATGGAGGGAAGGTAGGGATTTTTTTTATTTTACTTTATTTAACCAGGTAGGCTAGTTGAGAACAAGTTCTCATTTACAACTGTGACCTGGCCAAGATAAAGCAAAGCAGTTCGACACATACAACAACACAGAGTTACACATGGAATAAACAAACATACAGTAGAACAAGTCTATATACAGTGTGTGCAAATGAGGTAAGATAAGGGAGGTAAGGCAATAAATAGGCCATGGTGGCGAAGTAATTACAATATACCAATTAAACACTGGAGTGATAGATGTGCGGAAGATGAATGTGCAAGTAGAGATACTGGGGTGCAAAGGAACAAGATAAATAAATACAGTATGAGGATGAGGTAGTTGACTGGACTATTTACAGATGGGTTATGTACAGGTGCAGTGATCTGTGAGCTGCTCTGCCAGCTGGTGCTTAAAGTTAGTGAGGGAGATATGAGTCTCCAGCTTCAGTGATTTTTGCAGTTCATTCCAATCATTGGCAGCAGAGAACTGGAAGCAAAGGCGCCCAATGGAGGAATTGGCTTTTGGGGTGACCAGTGAGATATACCTGCTGGAGCGCGTGCTACAGGTGGGTGCTGCTATGGTGACCAGTGAGCTAAGATGAGGCTGGGCTTTACCTAGGAAAGACTTGTAGATGACATGGAGCCAGTGGGTTTGGCGACGAGTATGAAGCAAGGGCCAGCCAACGAGAGCGTACAGGTCGCAGTGGTGGGTAATATATTGGGCTTTGGTGACAAAATGGATGGCACTGTGATAGACTGCATCCAATTTGTTGAGTTGAGTGTTGGAGGCTATTTTGTAAATGGCATTGCCGAAGTCGAGGATCGGTAGGATGGTCAGTTTTACGATGGTATGTTTGGCAGCATGAGTGAAGGATGCTTTGTTGCGAAATAGGAAGCCAATTCTAAATTTAATTTTGGGTTGGAGATGCTTAATGTGAGTCTGGAAGGAGAATTTCCAGTCTAGCCAGACACCTAGGTATTTGTAGTTGTCCACATATTCTAAGTCAGAACCGTCCAGAGTAGTGATGCTGGATGGGCAGGCAGTTGCAGGCAGCGATCGGTTGAAGAGCATGTATTTAGTTTTACTTGCGTTTAAGAGCAGTTGGAGGCCACGGAAGATGAGTTGTATGGCATTGAAGCTCATCTGGAGGTTAGTTAACACAGTGTCCAAAGAAGGGCCAGATGTATACAGAATGGTGTCGTCTGCGTAGAGGTGGATCAGAGAATCACCAGCAGCAAGAGCGACATCATTGATGTATACAGAGAAGAGAGTCGGCCCGAGAATTGAACCCTGTGGCACCCCCATAGAGACTGCCAGAGGTCCGGACAACAGGCCCTCCGATTTGACACACTGAACTCTATCAGAGAAGTAGTTGGATAGAGGGATGGAGGTGAAGAAAGGAGAGATGGAGGGAGGGAGAGGGATGGGATGGAGAAGACAAAACTGGAAGGGGTAACGTTGTTCTGGTTATAACAGAGAGTCCTTGGCCCTGCAGGTGTATCTGTTTGCAGAGGCGCTGGCTGAGGGAGCGGTGAAGATGGGCATGCCCAGTGCTCTGGCCCATAGCATCGCTGCTCAGACTGTATTGGTGAGTTTTTGGTTACATAAAACAGCCCTCATTTGTATTATATTAGCACAGGTACTTCTGTATCTCTGTTCATGTGTAATGTTCTTCTCTGTTCTAGGGGGCAGGCCAGTTGTTGAGGGACTCAGGGAAGCATCCAGCCCAACTGCGTTCGGAGGTGTGTACACCAGGAGGCACCACTATCTTCGGGCTTCATGCCATGGAGCAGGGGGGTGTGAGGGCCGCCACCATGACCGCTGTGGAGACTGCAACTGAGAGGGCCAGGGAGCTGGGCAGGAAGTCGGRGCCTACGGCCACAGAAAATAGGAAGTGAAGTCGTTTTGGCCCATAGTAACTGATTCAGGAAATGTAGAATTTTTGGTTGCTCTCTGCCCAACGCCCACAGAAACCACTTCAGTCTCCAACTTTGTTACGGTTGGAGCCTAATCTAACTACAAATCTGACTGGAGGAGTTATTCAAGGACACATAGTGATTGTGAAGAATACAGCAAGATGTGTCAAATCAGCGCTAATCCAGTTATCTTCATAATTTATCAATGTTCATTTGAAATATTAAAGTGAATTCATTGGTATTTTCAGTTTTTGTTATTAAAAGAATGTTGTACCTATCTGGTCCAAACGGATGGCTATGAACAGGTGCTGTACATTCACACTTTGTTAATTCAGATGGTCCTTATAGAGCCTGCACATAGTATGATATTGGAAATTACTTACAATGTATTTGAGTGGTACTGTACATTAATGTACTAAAAGTACATTTCCATTCTTCTAAAGTGTGGCCTATCAAGTTACAGATGTTACATACAATTCACCTTCCTTAGGTTTTCTGCATTTGTTATTTATTTACTTTGAAAACTATCCCAACATTTTTTTATTCCAGACAAATAAACAAAAAAATCAATGTGACATGATTTTGAGCGGTCCCAGTCTCTGAAATCAAGTGACCCCTGCTGGCGGAAGAAATTACGTTTTATTAAACAGTTCCTTATTCTGTCATGTGCAAGCGCAGTGCGTGTTGAATGGGAGTATACCAATCCTGGGAAAACTGATTGCACAAATTAATAAAAGCTAAATTGACTACACACTGTTCCAGACTTTAATAATATTATAATCCTAAAATATTTTCAGTAGGATATATGTGAATCAACCGGGCGTTTAAAAAACAGGGCCCTTCCCCCTTGTCCCCCACACCCCTTCGGTGGACGCTTATTCTGTTCTCCCTTTCTGTTCTAGGCTCCTAACTGAACAAGCACACGAGGAACACCGGACCCGTTAACTATCGAAATACAGAACAGTAAGTAACTGACAGCTCGTTTTTCCAACCGGGTAATGAACATGGTAGCCGCTAGTCAAATTGTTTGGTGTAAGGGAGAGCTAATGTAAACGGTCAAGAAAAGAAATGTTGGGACAGCCATGAGCGTCCAAGTCGGGCCCGACCGGCTAAATATGAATATCAACAGAAGCTGCGATATTCAGACATAAGAAAATACGTAATTTTTCAGAGAATTCATTGCTAATGAATCTAGACGGGTGGCTATGACGTTTTAGTTTACAAATGCTTCAATTTGGAAGTGGCACCACCTGCCTCAATGTCTTGAGAGCGACGGAAGATGTCGACATGACGTATGTTATATCAGTGACGTTAAATTGTTACATTGTAACATGGCCATCAAAGGAATAATACCGCTGTTGATACAATGTTTCAATGTGTTTTTTAACACTGTCTCAAATAACAACCTCTTATGTCTCTGTCCCCTTGTTATATGCTCTCAAGGATTGGAGAAGTGAGTAGCCTTTTACATTAGTCTTTCTTTGTCATACGTTTAGTAAAATGTGGTTTAGGTTATTGATTATTAATTGAATGACACAACGTTTATATTTTTTTCTTTGCAATCACGCAGTCTTAAAATAGTCCTCCGGCCCCAATCCGTATGTGCCACGAGGAACCAAAGGCACGTTTAGCCAATTCTTGAGGCTGTCACAATTTTATGTACACGCCTATGCTGTAGCCTATTCCCAAGGTGTTGATTTCCCGGTAGGCCGGTATGCAGTATTATAATGTTTGTTTGCTTTGTTCATGGCTCGCGGCGGAATGGATGAAAATAACGTGTTGCGCATTCTAATCACGAAAGTTGTTTGTTCTCACACACTCACCAAGGAAGGTGAGTTACATTCGTTTATTTTATTTTATATATAGGCCAACTATAAGGTGTTTTACATGCATATCATGCAGGAAATCATTTTCTTAACGGCCAAACTATCAAGATGTGAATAATTTTAACAATCAAAATAATCTCTAATATATATTGTTAATAGGACTACAGCCAACTACAGCCAAGTTGTTTCTATTAGTAGTACTAAAAAACGATTGGGGGAAAAAAACACATCTAGATGGCTATAAGGAAATGTGTTTCCTTTTTCACTATGGTATGAATTATGCATGATTTGCCCGCCATCAACCACAGCTTCATCCTGGACTGTTAATAACTCAAGTCTTTGCTGTGGCAGTTTATGTTGTGTAGTCTACTGTATAGAATCTAGGATTATATGATGTGTACACAGAACATACAGGATGTGTCCCAAATTGCACCCTATTCCCTTTATAGTACACTACTTTTGACCAGAGCCTTAATGCACTATAAAGGGAATAGGGTGCAACTCGGGATACTCAACATTGTGAGGTTGGTCCTACCTGCATTAGATCTGATTTATCATTCCAGTGCTGTTCCTGTTATAACGCCATTCATTCAACAACGCCCCCCAGCAAACTTGCTGAGTGATCATATTTTATTTTCTGCCCTTTAAGGTTATGGAGCAACTTTTTCAGTTTGCATGCAGAATATGCATATTTTGATATATATATATATATACTGCTCAAAAAAATAAAGGGAACACTAAAATAACACATCCTAGATCTGAATGAATGAACTATTCTTATTAACTACTTTTTTCTTTACATAGTTGAATGTGCTGACAACAAAATCACACAAAAATTATCAATGGAAATCAAATTTATCAACCCATGGAGGTCTGGATTTGGAGTCACACTCAAAATTAAAGTGGAAAACCACACTACAGGCTGATCCAACTTTGATGTAATGTCCTTAAAACAAGTCAAAATGAGGCTCAGTGGTGTGTGTGGCCTCCACGTACCTGTATGACCTCCCTACAACGCCTGGGCATGCTCCTGATGAGGTGGCGGATGGTCTCCTGAGGGATCTCCTCTCAGACCTGGACTAAAGCATCCGTCAACTCCTGGACGTCTGTGGTGCAACGTGGCGTTGGTGGATGGAGCGAGACATGATGTCCCAGATGTGCTCAATTGGATTCAGGTCTGGGGAACGGGCGGGCCAGTCCATAGCATCAATGCCTTCCTCTTGCAGGAACTGCTGACACACTCCAGCCACATGAGGTCTAGCATTGTCTTGCATTAGGAGGAACCCAGGGCCAACCGCACCAGCATATGGTCTCACAAGGGGTCTGAGGATCTCATCTCGGTACCTAAGGCAGTCAGGCTACCTCTGGCGAGCCATGGAGGGCTGTGCGGCCCCCAAAGAAATGCCACCCACACCATGACTGACCCACCGCCAAACAGGTCATGCTGGAGGATGTTGCAGGCAGCAGAACGTTCTCCACGGCGTCTCCAGACTCTGTCACGTCTGTCACATGTGCTCAGTGTGAACCTGCTTTCATCTGTGAAGAGCACAGGGCGCCAGTGGCGAATTGCAATCTTGGTGTTCTCTGGCAAATGCCAAACGTCCTGCACGGTGTTGGGCTGTAAGCACAACCCCACCTGTGGACGTCGGGCCCTCATACCACCCTCATGGAGTCTGTTTCTGACCGTTTGAGCAGACACATGCACATTGTGGCTGCTGGAGGTCATTTTGCAGGCCTCTGGCAGTGCTCCTCCTGCTCCTTCTTGCACAAAGGCGGAGGTAGCGGTCCTGCTGCTGTGTTGTTGCCCTCCTACGGCCTCCTCCACGTCTCCTGATGTACTGGCCTGTCTCTGGTAGCACCTCATGGCTCTGGACACTACGCTGACAGACACAGCAAACCTTCTTGCCACAGCTCGCATTGATGTGCCATCATGGATGAGCTGCACTACCTGAGCCACTTGTGTGGGTTGTAGACTCCGTCTCATGCTACCACTAGAGTGAAAGCACCGCCAGCGTTCAAAAGTGACCAAAACATCAGCCAGGAAGCATAGGAACTGAGAAGTGGTCTGTGGTCACCACCTGCAGAACCACTCCTTTATTGGGGGTGTCTTGCTAATTGCCTATAATTTCCACCTGTTGTCTATTCCATTTGCACAACAGCARGTGAAATTTATTGTCAATCAGTTTTGCTTCCTAAGTGGACAGTTTGATTTCACAGAAGTGTGATTGACTTGGAGTTACATTGTGTTGTTTAAGTGTTCCCTTTATTTTTTTGAGCAGTGTATATTGGCATTTGTTTGTGATTCAAGTTATTTAGTTGGCCATGATGGCATCTATTGGTTGCCATATAAAGAATATAAGTGGACCTGAATAGAGGCTGTTTATCCAGAGACATCTACTATTGGCTACCCTCCGACGAATGAGAATTCTAAGAACTCCAGAATATAACATTGGACATGAGGGGTTGTGTTCAGAAGGCATGAAATAGGAGTAAAACTTGTGAAACGGAGGCACTAGCCTGTACTCCTTGGTGAACACTTTGAAGATGTTTTCTCCTGTTTGTGCTCTTCGAACACAACCGGTGAAGTGAACATCGTTCAGTTCATCATTCATCCGACCTTGGTCTGCTGGATCTGGCTCTTTGTCTGTTCTTTTCCTTTCTCTTCCTGCATGCCTCAATGCATTCTGGGATTGATCCATTACAAAGCAAAAATGGCAGAGTCCAATGGATCAATTTATCTGTCTCTCTAACTTCTCTCCTCTGTGTAACTAACCCTCTAGCCTGTCCCTTTCTCCCTCTTTCTCTGCTTCGGATCAAAGATGCTGTCTCAGTGGAACCCCCCGTGTTCAGCAATGGATCAGTCTGATCCTGATCTCCCTCCCAACCACTGCCAGGTGGACTGTACCAATGAGGTGGCAGAGGGGGGTCAGAGGAACAGGGGTGGTGTCTCTTTGTCCTCCCCAGAGAGCAGCAGCATGAATGGAGATGGCAACCGGAAACGCAGTGGGAAGAGCCGTCGCCGTCGGAAACGCTCCGCTCAACCCGACAACCACCCAGCATTCATTGCCGTGGAGATGCATCCGCCTTCACCACCTGGCCAGGGGGAGAGTAGCCACGCCCCTGTCCTTGACTCCCCCAGCATGGTCCTGCTCGGCATGCGGCCTGAGTGTGAATCTGTGTGGTTTGACCGCGGTGTGTATGAGCAGGCTGAGAGTCTGTATCAGTGCTGGTTGGCACGCTCTGCCAACGGTGCGAAGACACGGCCAAGCAGCTCACCCTCGCTCTCTGCCCTGGCTGCTGACAACCACCCCACCTCGCCTCAACCCTCACCCTCACCCCCTGGCCCGAACCACCCAATCACCCCTCCAACCATAGTATCTGAAGAGCATTGTGTTTTTGCAGAGCCCCTGCTGCAGCCAGCAGCCCCAGATTTCCTGGCCCTCCCCGCAAACAGCGCCGCCACACCAGACGAGGGGTACCTGTCCCTTGCCCAGACCCCCCAGGCGGCCTCCCCATTGACCTCGGCCCAGGCCCCTGGCCAGCTGATGAACGGACTGCCCTGTCTCCCCGTGGAGCTGCTGAGGCACGTGTGGCTGCAGAAGCCTCTTTACGACCGGGCCGAGGCAGCCTTCTACCAGAACCTCTACGGCAACAACCGCTCTCATACCTGCAACAACCTGGATGGTGGAACCTCCACCTCACGTACCAACCCTAACGCTCACTCAAACTCCAGGGGTATTGGAGACCACCCACAGAGTCTTATGGAAGAGGAGGAAGTGTTAGAAGAAGCAGCCATGGTCTCACAGGGGAAGGCCGAAGTCTATCACTCTCTGCTCACCATTCAGGAGGAGGAGGAGCCTGCTGACGTCACAGATGAGGAAGGTGTGGCCATGTCAGTGGGAGGAGTCTGTTACTTCCTTCATCCGGACAGTGAGAGGGTGTGGCTAGACCGGGGACGCTACGAGGATGCAGAGAGATGTTTCTACGGTTATTACCAGAATGTACCTGTGGAGTCAACAGTAACCAACAGAGAGGAGGGGGCTCTTGGGGAAGAAGATACTGCGGCGTCCGCAATGTCATCGCCAGCATCACCGGTCGCATGCAACGGCCCTCTGAGGGACAAGTATGACCCATTCCAGGAGTCTTGACCTCCACAAACAAAACCAGCTTCATTTGATGATATCCTTTTCATTGCTTTTTGATTTCTTTAACTTGTTTTCTGTTTTTATTTGCTCATTTGTCACTTTTTTTTTGCTTTACCCTTTTCATTTTTTGACTTGCATGATTATTTATTTTACTCAATGTTGGTGGTCTTCAGAGATTTATCCCAAGGGCGCAACTTTGGTTTTATAAGTGGGGGGGCATAAATAAGAATATAATGTTTCTAAACACTTCTACATTGATGTGGATGCTACCATGATTATGGATCATTCTGAATAAATCATGAATAATGATGAGTGAGAGTTATAGAAACACAAATATCATACCCCCCCACACAAATACTAACCTCCCCTGTCATGGTAATGGTTAGCATGTCTTGGGGGTATGATATATTTGTGCATTCTGACATGTCATTATTCACAATTCTTTCAGTTTTGGCTGTAATCTTGGTAGCATCCACATTAATGTAGAAGTGCTTGAAAGCGTTTGTTTTTATTTATAATAAAAGTGAATCAAATGACACAATAGATTATTTACCATTCATTTCTATTGGGCACAAAATCTGAAACACAACCACAACAAACAGCAAATGCATCCAACAAATTTGTAGAGTCACAAGCTTGATATAGTCATTCAACTCTATGAATGTGGGACCAAATGTGGGGGGGAAACTATGCACAACAAGTGTTGTAATTTCTAAACGGTTCCCCAACCTTCCAATTAATGGCAATGCATTTCTTAGCCACTATGAATGCTAGGTTACACAGTTTCTTCTGATAAGTCTCCAGTGTCAACATTTCCAAGCAAACAAAAACAGGGAGAATCTGTACACATGCTGAGATAAAATAACATACTCTTTTCCAGCCATCTCAAGAGCATAATATATTGAAATATGTCCCCTTTTGTGTTTTACACCTCCAGCAGAGGAATAAAATTTCTGAGTGCCTGGTATTCAGTTACACTGGCATATAGTATGTTTTATGGACGGTCTTAAATGGCTATWAMTTATGTCTGAGATTATATGAACATGACTGGGCATTTAAACATATCTGTATCCATTCATCAGTACTGTCTCCCAGGTCTTCCTCACATTTTTGTTTAACATGTTTTGTGTCATCAGGAAAAGCCTCTATCAACCCTTAACACAGTTTGGAAATCAACTTTAGAGGTTTGTCAGACTGCCTTAAAATAGTTTGTCTTTGCAGCTTCAGGCTTGTCCAGTGTTTGCTGCACATAGAGAACAAAGTGTTGCATCTGCAAAAGTTCACCTCAGCGCTGTCAGACTGGTCTTCCCTGGTTGCCTGACTCTGCTGAGACCCCTGTCACCATCTGATCCTGCTAAGACATGATGAGCATAGTGTTGTGTACTGACTGCATCATGACAGTAAAGCCTGTAGAGCTGATTATACAGTGTCAGTGTGAAAAGTAGGGAATTGGCTAGGGAAACTGGCAGATGAATAATGTTATTGCTGTACTGACTGTGATTGGAGCAAAAATAATATCTAACGTTAGCCAACTTTTGACTAGCTGTAATGGTACATCAACAGGTGAAAACAAGCCAAGTTCATTTACTTCTGTTGAAACAGGACAAAACTTAGGCTACAAAACATTTCCATACACACAACAGCTGTTAGATACTACAGTGCCTTGCAAAAGTATTCATCCCCCTTGACGTTTTTCCTGTTTTGTTGCGTTACAACCTGTAATTTAAATGGATTTTTATTTGGATTTCATGTAATGGACACACACAAAATAGTCCAAATTGGTGAAGTGAAAGGGAAAAAAGAACTTGTTTCAACAAATTAAAAACGGAAAAGTGGTGCATGCATATGTATTCACCCCCTTTGCTATGAAGCCCCTAAATAAGATCTGGTGCAACCAATTACCTTCAGAAGTCACATAATTAGTTAGATTGCACACAGGTGGACTTTAAGTGTCACATGATCGCAGTGTATATATACACCTGTTCTGAAAGGCCCCAGTGTCTGCAACAACACCAAGCAAGCGGCACCAAGGAGCTCTCCAAACAGGTCAGGGACAAAGTTGTGAAGAAGTACAGATTAGGGTTGGGTTATAAAAAAATATCCAAAACTTTGAACATCCCACAGAGCACCATTAAATCCATATAAAAAAATTGAAAGAATATGGCATCACAACAAACCTGCCAAGAGAGGGCCGCCCACCCAATCTCACGGAGCAGGCACGGAGGGCATTCATCAGAGAGGCAACAAAGAGACCAAAGAGCTGCAAAGCTCCACAGTGGAAATTGGAGTATCTGTCCATAGGACCAATTTAAGCCGTACAAAGCTGGGCTTTACGGAAGAGTGGCCAGAAAAAAAGCCATTGCTTAAATAAAAAAAATAAGCAAAAACATTTGGTGTTCGCCAAAAGGCATGTGGGAGACTCCCCAAACATATGGAAGAAGGTACTCTGGTCAGATGAGACTAAAATGTAGCTTTTAGGCCATCAAGGAAAATGCTGTGTCTGGCGCAAACCCAACACCTATCACACTGAGAACACCATCCCCACAGTGAAGCATGGTGGTGGCAGCATCATGCTGTGGGGATGTTTTTCATCGGCAGGGGCTGGGAAACTGGTCAGAATTGAAGGAATGATGGATGGCGCTAAATACAGGGAAATTCTTGAGGGAAACCTGTTTGTCTTCCAGAGATTTGAGACTGGGATGGAGGTTCACCTTCCAGCAGGACAATGACCCTAAGCATACTGCTAAAGCAACACTCGAGTGGTTTAAGGGGAAACATTTAAATATCTTGGAATGGCCTAGTCAAAGCCCAGACCTCAATCCAGTTGAGAATCTGTGGTATGACTTAAAGATTGCTGTACACCAGCGGAACCCATCCAACTTGAAGGAGCTGGAGCAGTTTTGCCTTGAAGAATGGGCAAAAATCCCAGTGGCTAGATGTGTCAAGCTTATAGAGACATACCCCAGGAGATTTGCAGCTGTAATTGCTGCAAAAAGGTGTCTCTACAAAGTATTGACTTTGGGTGGGGGGTGAATAGTTATGCACCGCTGTTTAAAAAAAAATATATATATTTTTTGTTGTTATTTCTTGTTGGTTTCACCCCCAAAAATATTTAGCATTTTCAAAGTGGTAGGCATGTTGTGTAAATCAAGTGATACAAACCCCTAAAAAATCTATTTTAATTCCAGGTTGTAAGGCAACAAAATAGAAAAAATGCCAGAGGGGTGAATACTTTCGCAAGCCATTGTACCTGACAGATGGCTTGTGTTGAACTGGCTGTGGTAGCTACTAGCTAGCTTATGTTAGTTCATTCTCTCCAGACAGATCTTAAGTCAAGATGGAATGAAACATTAGCTAACAGTACATGTCAGTTACACTACTAGCTCAGCACTGGGAAAACATATTTTTTGTCAAGTCAAACAGCACTTACTTTGCCAGCTACATCAATCAAATAAAGAGTAGCATATTTCTGCTCTGCTTGGTTTTATCACTCCAGAGAAAAAGCACAGCACACACAGACAACAGCTGCCTCTGTTTGCATGCTCTGTGGTGTCTGCAGAGTCCTACATCCAGCCGTCTGAAACCACCAAACAGCCTACCTGACCGCTCTGAGGCATCCGCATGGTCCTAAAGCACAACGATGCTGCTTTTTGTATCACAATCCAATGATAAAACTGGGGGGACAAATATGCAGTACCCAGTGAAAGTCGTGCCCCTAATTTATCTTACTTCTAAGGATTGTCTGTAGTGGGACACAGATGGTTAAAACAGAGGGATACAAACAGTCTAATGGACTCACTGAATTACTAAACATTAGATCCCTTTCTCCTCCCTCTTCTGTCCCGCTCTCTTCTCATATCTGCTTCCTCTCCCTCTCTGTAGCACCATGAGTGCAGCATTAAACTACCTAGCTCAGGAGAAGATCTGGTTTGATAAACCTCACTACGATGAGGCAGAGAGATATTTCTACGAACGCATGAACGGCACCTTACACCCAGCACAAGTAGGTCGTTTCTCTCTCTCTCTGTGTGTGTGTGTGTGTGTGTGAGAGAGAATCGCCTCTTCCTCACACGTGTCTCCACCTCTCTGGTGTGTGTGTGTGTACATCAGTGTTTGACCTGGTCCCTGTACTTTACCCTATAGGAGCTGGTGGGAGCCAACAGCATCCTGCAGGACATAGCCCGGGCCAGGGAAAACATCCAGAAGTCTCTAGCAGGAGTGAGTGTAATATAATACACATCTGAGCCTTCACACACCCCATCTCTCCCACTATCTGCTTTAAAGCTGCACTGAAAGTAAGATCATCACCTTTTTAATATACAGTACTGTGCAAAAGTTTTAGGCAGGTGTGTAAAAATGTTGGAAAGTAAGAATGCTTTCAAAAATAGACATGTTAATATATTATATGTATCAATTAACTAAATGCAAAGTGAGTGAACAGAAGAAACATCTCAATGAAATCCATATTTGGTGTGACCAACCTTTGCCTTCAAAACAGCATCAATTCTTGTAGGTACACTTGCACAAAGTCAGGGATTTTGTAGGCATAGGTGTAAGATTGAACAATTATACCAAACATGTGCTAATGATCATCAATTAAATATGTAGGTTGAAACACAATCATTAACAGAAACAGCTGTGTTGGAGGAATAAAACTGGGGGAGGACCAGCCAAGCTCAGCTAACAAGGTGAGTTTGCTGAAGACAGTTTACTGTCAAAAGTCATACACCATGGCAAGACAGAGCACAGCAACAAGACACAAGGTAGTTATATTGCATCAGAAAGGTCTCTCCCAGGCAGAAATTTCAAGGCAGACAGGGGTTTCCAGATGTGCTGTCCAAGCTCTTTTGGAGACGCACAAAGAAACGGGCAACATTGAGGACCGTATGGCAGCAGGTGCTCTGGACTGATGTCAAAATTTGAAATATATGGCTGTAGCAGAAGGTAGTTTGTTCGCCGAAGGGCTGATAGAGGTACACAAATGAGTGTCTGCAGGCAACAGTGAAGCATGGTGGAGGTTCTTTGCAAGTTTGGGGATGCATTTCTGCAAATGGAGTTGGGGATTTGGTCAGAATTAATGGTCTCCTCAATTCTGAGAAGTACAGGTAGATACTTATCCGTCATGCAATACCATCAGGGAGGCATCTGATTGGCCCCAAATTTATTCTGCAGCATGACAACGACCCCAAACATACAGCGAAAGTCATTAAGAATTATCTTCAGTGTAAAAGGAGTCCTGGAAGTGATAGTACGGCTCCCACAGAGCCCTGATCTCAACATCACCGAGTCTGTCTGGGATTACATGAAGAGAGAGGAGCACCCGAGGCTGTTTAAATCCACAGAAGAACTGTGGTTAGTTCTCCAAGATGTTTGGGCCAACCTACCTGCCGAGTTCCTTCAAAAACTGTGTGCAAGTGTACCTAGAAGAAATTATGCTGTTTTGAAGGCAAAGGGTGGTCACACCAAATATTGGTTTGATGTAGATTTTTGTTCCGTTCACTCACTTTGCATTTTGTTAATTGATAAATATAAACTATTAATGTCTATTTTTGAAAGCATTCTTACTTTACAGCATTTTTTCACTCCTGTCTAAAACGTTTGCATGGTACTGTAGATCATCTTTTGTAGTGTGTTACCTGGTCCAAGACCCCACCCACACACATGTCCAAATGTATGTGGACACCTGCTCGTCTAACATCTCATTCCAAAATCATGGGCATTAATATGGAGTTGGTCCCGTCTTTGCTGGCTGCCAAAACAGCCTCCACTCTTCTGGGAAGGCTTTCCACTAGATGTTGGAACATTGCTGCTGGGACTTGCTTCCAACCAACCACCAGAGCATTAGTGAGTTTGGGCACTGATGTTGGGCGATTAGACCTGGCTCGCAGTCAACGTTCCAATTCATCCCAAAGGTGTTTGATAGGTTTGAGGTCAGGACTCTGTGCAGGCCAGTCAAGTTCTTACATCCCAATCTCAACAAACCATTTCTGCATGGATCTCGCTTTGTGCATGGGGGCATTGTAATGCTGTAACAGGAAAGTGCCTTACCCAAAATGTTGCCACAAAGTTGGAAGCACAGAATCATCTAGAATGTCATTGTATGCTGTAGCAGTAAGGATTCCCTTCACTGCAACAGGGCGAACCATGAAAAACAACCCCAACCATTATTCCTCCTCCACCAAAACGTTACAGTTCAAATCAAATTGTATTTGCCACATGCGCCGAATACAACAGGTGTAGACTTTACTGTAAAATTCTTACATATAGCAACTTAACCAACAATGCAGTTCAATAAATATGTTAAGAAAATATTTACTAAATGAAGTATAAATAAAAACCAACAAAGTTGCACTATGCATTGCGGAACGTAGCGTTCTCCTGGCATCTGCCAAAACCCAGATACGTCCATCAGACTGCCAGATGAGCGTGATTCATCACTCCAGAGAATGCGTTTCCACTGCTCCAGAGTCCAATGGCAGTGCTTTTACCCCACTTCAGCCGACACTTGGCATTGCACATGGTGATCTTTGGCTTGTGTGCTGCTGCTTGGCCATGGAAACCCATTTCATGAAGCTCCCAACGAACAGTTGTTTCCAGAGGTAGTTTGAAACTCTGTAGTGAGTGTTGCAACCGAGGACAGACAATTTTTCTAAAGCGGTCCTGTTCAGTGAGCTTGAGTGGCCTATCACTTTGCGGCTGAGCCATTGTTGCTCCTAGACAATTCCACTTCACAATAAAAGCACTTACACTTAACCGCAGCAGCATCTAGCAGGGCAGAAATGTGAAGAACTGACTTGTTGAAGGTGGCTGGCATCCTATGACGGTGCCACGTTGAAAGTCACTGAGCTCTTCAGTAAGGCCATTCTACTGCTAATATTTGTCTATGGAGATTGCATGGCTGTGCTCTATTTTATACACCTGTCACCCAACGGGTTTGGCTGAAATAAGCCATATATATATATATATACACTGCTCAAAAAAATAAAGGGAAACACTTAAACAACACAATGTAACTCCAAGTCAATCACACTTCTGTGAAATCAAACTGTCCACTTAGGAAGCAACACTGATTGACAATAAATTTCACATGCTGTTGTGCAAATGGAATAGACAACAGGTGGAAATTATAGGCCAATTAGCAGACACCCCAATAAAGGAGTGGTTCTGCAGGTGGTGACCACAGAACCACTTCTCAGTTCCTATGCTTCCTGGCTGATGTTTTGGCACTTTTGAATGCTGGCGGTGCTTTCACCTCTAGTGGTAGCATGAGACGGAGTCTAACAACCCACACAAGTTGCTCCGGTAGTGCAGCTCATCCAGGATGGCACATCAATGCGAGCTGTGCAAGAAGGTTGCTGTGTCTGTCAGCGTAGTGTCCAGAGCATGGAGGCGCTACCAGAGACAGGCCAGTACATCAGGAGACGTGGAGGAGGCCATAGGAGGGCAAAACACAGCAGCAGTGTCACGTTCCTGACCTGTTTTATGTTATTTTTTGTATGTGTTTAGTTGGTCAGGGCGTGAGTTGGGGTGGGCATTATATGTTTTGTGTTTCTTGTTTAGGTCACTTGAAATTAGCCTTATAATGGTTCTCAATCAGAGACAGTGTTTGCGTTTTCCTCTGTTGAGAACCATATATAGGTTGGCTGTTTCACACTGTTTGTTTGTGGGTGGTTGTCTTCCGTGTCAGTGTATGTTCGCACCACACGGGACTGTTTCGTTGTCGTTAGTATATGTAGTCTGTTCCTGTTCATGCGTTCTTCATGTTTTATGTAAGTTCTCTCGTTCAGGTCTGTCTACGTCGTTTTGTTGTTTTTATAAAATTATCAAGTGTCTTCGTGTGTTTAGTTTCGTCTTGTGAATAAAGAATATCATGTCATCATACCTCCCGCTGCAAATTGGATCTTCCGATCCCTCTCTCCTCTCCTCGTCCGAGGGAGGAAGAATTAGAGTTTCGTTACAAGCAGGACCGCTACCTCCGCCTTTGTGCAAGAAGGAGCAGGAGGAGCACTGCCAGAGGCCTGCAAAATGACCTCCAGCAGCCCACAAATGTGCATGTGTCTGCTCAAACGGTCAGAAACAGACTCCATGAGGTGGTATGAAGGGCCGCGACGTCCACAGGTGGGGTTGTGCTTACAGCCCAACACCGGTGCAGGACGTTTGGCATTTGACAGAGAACACCAAGATTGGCAAATTTGCCACTGGCGCCCTGTGCTCTTCACAGATGAAAGTAGGTTCACACTGAGCACATGTGACAGAGTCTGGAGACACCGTGGAGAACGTTCTGCTGCCTGCAACATCCTCCAGCATGACCAGTTTGGCGGTGGGTCAGTCATGGTGTGGGGTGGCATTTCTTTGCGGGGGCCGCACAGCCCTCATGGGCTCGCCAGAGTAGCCTGACTGCCATTGAGGTACCGAGATGAGATCCTCAGACCCCTTTGGAGACCATATGCTGGTGCGGTTGGCCCTGGGTTCCTCCTAGCAGCAAGACAATGCTAGACCTCATGTGGCTGGAGTGTGTCAGCAGTTCTGCAAGAGGAAGGCATTGATGCTATGGACTGGCCCGCCCGTTCCCCAGACCTGAATCCAATTGAGCACATCTGGGACATCATGTCTCGCTCCATCCACCAACGCCACGTTGCATCACAGACTGTCCAGGAGTTGGCGAATGCTTAGTCCAGGTCTGAGAGGAGATCCCTCAGGAGACCATCCGCCACCTCATCAGGAGCATGCCCAGGCGTTGTAGGGAGGTCATACAGGCACGTGGAGTCCACACACCACTACTGAGCCTCATTTTGACTTGTTTTAAGGACATTACATCAACGTTGGATCAGCCTGTAGTGTGGTTTTCCACTTTCATTTTGAGTGTGACTCCAAATCCAGACCTCCATGGGTTGATAAATTGATTTCCATTGATAATTGTTGTCTGATTTTGTTGTCAGCACATTCAACTATGTAAAGAAAAAAGTATTTAATAAGAATATTTCTTCATTCAGATCTGGATGTGTATTTTAGTGTTCCCTTTATTTTTTGAGCATATATATATATATATATATATATATATAAATATATATATATACACAGTGGGAGACAAGTATTTGATACACTGCCGATTTTGCAGGTTTTCCTACTTACAACGCATGTAGAGGTCTGTAATTTTTATCATGAGTACACTTCAACTGTGAGAGACGGAATCTAAAACAAAAATCCAGAAAATCACATTGTATAATTTTTAAGTAATTAATTTGCATTTTATTGCATGACATAAGTATTTGATACATCAGAAAAGCAGATCTTAATATTTGGTACAGAAACCTCTGTTTGCAAATACACAGATCAACGTTTCCTGTAGTTCTTGACCAGTTTGCACACACTGCAGCAGGGATTTTGGCCCACTCCTCCATACAGACCTTCTCCAAATCCTTCAGGTTTCGGTGCTGGCGCTGGCAATACGGACTTTCAGCTCCCTCCAAAGATTTCCTATTGGGTTCAGGTCTGGAGACTGGCTAGGCCACTCCAGGCCTGAGATGTTTCTTACGGAGCCACTCCTTAGTTGCCCTGGCTGTGTGTTTCGGGTTGTTGTCATGCTGGAAGACCCAGCCACGACCCATCTTCAATGGTCTTACTGAGAAGGAGGTTGTTGGCCAGAATCTCGCGATACATGGCCCAATCCATCCTCCCCTCAATACGGTGCAGTCGTCCTGTCCCCTTTGCAGAAAGCATCCCCAAAGAATGATGTTTCCACCTCCATGCTTCACGGTTGGGATGGTGTTCTTGGGGTTGTACTCATCCTTCTTCTTCCTCCAAACACGGCGAGTGGAGTTTAGACCAAAAAGCTCATTTTTTGTCTCATCAGACCACATGACCTTCTCCCATTCCTCCTCTGGATCATCCAGATGGTCATTGGCAAACTTCAGACGGGCCTGGACATGCGCTGGCTTGAGCAGGGGGTCCTTGCGTGCACTGCAGGATTTTAATCATGACGGCGTAGTGTGTTACTAATGGTTTTCTTTGAGACTGTGGTCCCAGCTCTCTTCAGGTCATTGGCAGGTCCTGCCATGTAGTTCTGGGCTGATCCCTCACCTTCCTCATGATCATTGATGCCCACGAGGTGAGATCTTGCATGGAGCCCCAGACCGGGGTGATTGACCGTCATCTTGAACTTCTTCCATTTTCTAAATTGCGCCAACAGTTGTTGCCTTCTCACCAAGCCTTGCCTATTGTCCTGTAGCCCATCCCAGCCTTGTGCAGGTCTACAATTTTATCCCTGATGTCCTTACACAGCTCTCTGGTCTTGGCCATTGTGGAGAGGTTGGCGTCTGTTTGATTGAGTGTGTGGACAGGTGTCTTTTATACAGGTAACGAGTTCAAACAGGTGCAGTTATACAGGTAATGAGTGGAGAACAGGAGGGCTTCTTAAAGAAAAACTAACAGGTGTGTGAGAGCCGGAATTCTTACTGGTTGGTAGGGTGATAAATACTTATGTCATGCAATAAAATGCAAATTAATTACTTAAAAATTATACAATGTGATTTCTGGATTTTTGTTTTAGATTCCGTCTCTCACAGTTGAAGTGTACCTATAATAAAAATTACAGACCTCTACATGCTTTGTAAGTAGGAAAACTTGCAAAATCGGCAGTGTATCAAATACTTGTTCTCCCCACTGTATATATATATAATATATATATATATATATATATATTTATATATATATATATATATTATTATACACACACAGAACCAGTCAAAGGTTTGTACACCTACTCGTTCAAAGGTTTGTATTTGTACTATTTTCTACATTGTAGAATACTAGTGAAGCATCAAAACTATTTATAACACATATGGAATCTTGTAGTAACCAAAAACGGACAGCTTTGCACACTCTGCATTCTCTCAACCAGCTCATGAGGTAGTCACCTGGAATGCATTTCAATTAACAGTGTGCCTTGTTAAAAGTTAATTTGTGGAATTTCTTTCCTTAATGCGTTTGAGCCAATCAGTTGTGTTGTGACAAGGTAGGGTGGTATAACGAAGATAGCCCTATTTGGTAAAATACCGTCCATATTATGGAAGAACAGCTCAAATAATAATCAAAGACAGTTCAACATTACTTTAAGACATGAAGGTCAGTCAATCTGGAAAATTTCAAGAACTTTGAAAGTTTCTTCAAGTGCAGTCGCAAAAACCATCCAGCGCTATGATGAAACTGGCTCTCATGAGGACCGCCACAGGAAAGGAAGACCCAGAGTTACCTCTGCTGCGAGGATAAGTTCATTAGAGTTAACTGCACTTCAGATTTCAGCCCAAATAAATGCTTCACAGAGTTCAAGCAACAGACACATCTCAACATCAACTGTTCAGAGGAGACTGCGTGAATCAGGCCTTCATGGTCGAATTGCTGCAAAGAAACCACTACTAAAGGACACCAATAGGAAGAAGAGACTTGCTGGGGCCAAGAAACACGAGCAATGGAAATCTGTCCTTTTGGTCTGAGTCTAAATTTCAGATTTTTGGTTCCAACCACTGTCTTTGTGAGATGCAGAGTAGGTGAATGGATGATCTCCGTGTATGTGGTTCCCACCTTGAAGCATATGTGTTATTTCATAGTTTTGATGTTTTCACTATCATTCTACAATGTAGAAAATAAAGAAAAACCCTTAAACAAGTAGGTGTGTTCAAACTTTTGACTGGTAGTGTGTGTGTGTGTGGTGTGTGTGGAGATATATCTTTACTGAACTGGCCATATCCACCCAGCTAAGACTGTTTCACAGCAACATTCTGTTTTGACTGCAGCTAGTTGTGTTAATGTTGACCCTGAGCTGCTGACAAGAACCTTGAATACCCTGGGTTGTAGTCATTAGTGCATGCAATGGAAATAGTTTTGCAATGAAAACAAGTTTCTTATTGGACAAGTTAAGGTAATCGTGCCACATTTCAGTTGGTTTTCTTCCTTTTTGTTTCCAGTGAACACAACCCAGGCCTATCACTTGCACTTAGAGAACAAACAGGTGTGTTTTTGATTTTCATGCTCTGGTTTAGCTAACATGAAATCCAAAAGTGTGATTTCACGAGCCATCAAGTGTTTTTGTCTGTGGTTCATTTCAGCCCTAGCCATTCCTGCATGTTTCAGTAGCATGTTGTGGCTCGTAACGCTGGTTTAAGCCTCAGGGGTGTGTGTGGGTTTATGCAGGTATAACCTGCTGAGGCAAGACTTCTGTTTGTATGATTTCTTGCGTGACTGACTTAACCCTTCATTCCTCTGCCAATTCCCCTGTAGACCAGTCCTGGGTATACCTCTGCCTGAACCATCCTGTAGACCAGTCCTGGGTATACCTCTGCCTGATCCCTCCTGTAGACCAGTCCTGNTCCTGTAGACCAGTCCTGGGTATACCTCTGCCTGATCCCTCCTGTAGACCAGTCCTGGGTATACCTCTGCCTGAACCAATTTCGCCAAACGGGGGATGATTTAACAAAAGCGCATTTGCAAAAAAAGCACAATCGTTGCACGACTGTACCTAACCATAAACATCAATGCCTTTCTTAAAATCAATACACAGAAGTATATATTTTGGGTATTAGAGGTCGACCGATTATGATTTTTCAACGCCGATACCGATTATTGGAGGACCAGAAAAAGCTGATACCGATTTAATCTGGCGATTTAAAAAAAWATATATATATATTTAAAAAAAAATATATATATATATAATAATAATATTTATTTGTAATAATGACAATTACAACAATACTGAATGAACACTTATTTTAACTTAATACACCAATAAAATACATTTAGCCTCAAATAAATAATGAAACATGTTCAATTTGGTTTAAATAATGCAAAAACAAAGTGTTGGAGAAGAAAGTAAAAGTGCAATATATGCCATGTAAGAAAGCTAACGTTTAAGTTCCTTGCGCAGAACATGAGAACATATGAAAGCTGGTGGTTCCTTTTAACTAGAGTCTTCAATATTCCCAGGTAAGAAGTTTTAGGTTGTAGTTATTATAGGAATTATAGGACTATTTCTCTCTATACGATTTCTATTTCATATACCTTTGACTATTGGATGTTCTTATAGGCACTTTAGTATTGCCAGGGTAACAGTATAGCTTCCGTCCCTCTCCTCGCTCCTACCTGGGCTCGAACCAGGAACACATCGACAACAGCCACCCTCGAAGCAGCTTTACCCATGCAGAGCAAGGGGAACAACTACTCCAAGTCTCAGAGCGAGTGACGTTTGAAACGCTATTAGCGCGCACCCCGCTAACTAGCTAGCTATTTCACATCGGTTACACCAGCCTAATCTCGGGAGTTGATATGCTTGAAGTCATACACAGCGCAATGCTTGAAGCATTGCGAAGAGCTGCTGGCAAAACGCACAAAATTGCTGTTTGAATGAATGCCTACGAACCTGCTGGTGCCTACCATCGCTCAGTCAGACTGCTCTATCAAATTATAGACTTAATTATAACATTATATCACACAGAAATACGAGCCTTAGGTCATTAACATGGTCGAATCCAGAAACTATCATCTCGAAAACAAAAAATGTATTCTTTCAGTGAAATACGGAACCGTTCCGTATTTTATCTAACGGGTGGTATCCATAAGTCTAAATTTTCCTGTTACATTGCGCAACCTTCAATGTTATGTCATAATTACGTAGAATTCTGGCAAATGAGTTCGAAACGAGCCAGGCGGCCCAAACTGTTGCATATACCCTGAATCTGCGTGCAATGAACGCAGGAGAAGTGACACAATTTCAACTGGTTAATATTGCCTGCTAACCTGGATTTCTTTTAGCTAAATATGCAGGTTTAAAAATATATATACTTCTGTGTATTGATTTTAAGAAAGGCATTGATGTTTATGGTTAGGTACAGTCGTGCAACGATTGTGCTTTTTTCGCAAATGCGCTTTTGTTAAATCATCCCCCGTTTGGCGAAGTTGGCTGTCTTTGTTAGGAAGAAATTGTCTTCACACAGTTCACAACGAGCCAGGTGGCCAAAACTGCTGCATATACCCTGACTCTGTTGCAAGAGAAGTGACACAAAGAAATTCATGTTAGCAGACAATATTAACTAAATATGTAGGTTTAAAAATATATACTTGTGTATTGATTTTAAGAAAGGCATTGATGTTTATGGTTAGGTACACGTTGGAGCAACGACAGTACTTTTTCGCGAATGTGCACTGCATCGATTATATGCAACGTAGGACACGCTAGATAAACTGGTAATATCATCAACCATGTGTAGTTAACTAGTGATTATGATTGACTGATTGATTGAATGTTTTTTATAAGATAAGTTTAATGCTAGCTAGCAACCTACCTTGGCTTCTCACTGCATTCGCGTAACAGGCAGGCTCCTCGTGGAGTGCAATGTAAAGCAGGTGGCTAGAGCGTTGGACTAGTTAACTGTAAGGTTGCAAGATTGAATCCCGGAGCTGACAAGGTAAAAATCTGTCGTTCTGCCCCTGAACAAGGCAGTTAACCCACCGTTCCTAGGCCGTCATTGAAAATAAGAACACATTCTTAACTGACTTGCCTAGTTAAATAAAGGTGTCCAAAAATCCGATTTCCGATTGTTATGAAAACTTGAAATCGGCCCTAATTAATCGGCCATTCCGATTAATCAGAGACTCTGGTCAACCCCAGAACCACTATCCTGTAAGTGTCCCACCCTGTGTGACAGTAGCTAGCTACCCCTTACTGAGAGCAATGTGTCACACACAACACACACACACCAGCCACCCCGACCCTCCTTTCACCCCTATCCACTTTATTCTCCCTGTATAATGGACATGCTTCTCTCTGTCTGTCTGTCTGTCCATCTCCATGGTCTGCCCTGTCCATCCTCCTCTGAGGTGTTGCTAAGATGGACATTTTGTTTTGAAGAGTTGTGATTGGTCAGTGTCAAACCTCTTATGTTTGGACCCTTCTCTTCTGTAGAATGTTAGAAGGGTCTACTGAAAGCTCCTCTGATCATCACCAAGACCTTAGACTCGGGATGGGCAATGTTAATCGGATATCCGAACTGACGTTTGTATTCTAACACTTGTGAGCGTATTCATTTGTCCCCAAAAATTTTAGGCCTATGAAAAAGCTAAAAATAATGAAGAAGCTTTATCTAAAAGTCTTTTCAAGCTCATTTTCTATCTTGTGGGGTATGGGTTGGGTTTTACAGGAAAATACATTTTACTATCATGGTGCTTTTAGCCCCCCGGTCAGCCCTGACAATGGTATGCTGTTTTCCCCACTTCAATTGGTGATTTACCCTACAGGCACGCACCAACGGAGTTTCCACAAGACCTTACACAGATCAATGCAAAACACTCACCAGAACTTTTTGTGAAAACTGAATCAGTTCCTTGATGGTGAACATCATCCTAGGCTAACGGCAACAGTTAAAGAGAAGTCTGAAAACAGCACATTGTCTGCTTTTGTGGCATTTTCTGTCTTTCTAATTGGTCGAGTAGTATTTTAATTTTAAATGTTGACTGTTGACTATCTGGATATCCAAATGTTGTTTTATATTATTCGAATAGTTAAAAAATTGCTAATGCCCATCCTTTCCACACTCTTTCTTCCTGAGTGGGAGGAGCGTTGCATTAGCTGTAATTGTAGCTGTCATTCATTGTCTATTCGCTCTCTGCCAACAGCTGTATTTATTTATGAACACAACATGTGACAGATCTGTTGTTTACCCTATTGTGTCTTCGATTTAACTGATCATGTTACCTGAGTTTGGCCAGTAGAGGTTGCTGGTGATCTGCTTACAGTGACATGTTGACTTTCGTGTGTGTGTGTGTGTGTGTGTGTGTGTGTGTTTTGTGTTCAGAGTGCAGCTAATGGGACAGGAGATCAAGGGGAACTCGTCACACAGATCAAGATCCTGGAGCTAGAGAACCACAGTCTGCACCAAGGTGTGTGTGGCATCTGTGTATCTTACTCAAAGGTGCGCGTGTGCTTCCTTCCATGTGATCTTACTGACTCTCTTTCCCGTGTGTGTCTCTGTCTATAGTGGTGGAGGACCTGCGGTCAGCTCTGTCTAAGTTGGAGTGTCGGGTATCGGTCCTGGAGAAATTCCCATCGCCAGCCCCAGTCCCTGCAGCCCCCTGTACAAATGTAAGTCCTTCTCACGCTGGTCCTGTGTGGCTGAGTTAGGAAGAGCATGGCGCTAGCAAAAACAAGGTTGTGGGTTCATTCTCCGCAAGGATCACATACATGTAATCAATCACAAATTTTTGTGTAAATTGCTTTGGATAGAAGCATATGCTTAGTGGCCATTGTCTTCCGACAGATGGCATCATTTTAAGGAGACGAGTAGCTATGGACTATTATTAGTGCAGACTGAGTCGTTGTACTTTCTGGCAGGACACAATGTTAACTGGCATATATTTTTCTCATATTATTYGTCTGCTCCTCACCTCCTCAGGCCACATCTGTCCAGCAGAAGACGACCAGTGCTCCAGTTGAGGAGGAGGAGGATGATGATGATGATATGGACCTGTTTGGCAGTGATGACGAGGAGGATGCGGAGGCCGAGCGAATCAAAGAGCAGAGGCTGAAAGAGTACACAGAGAAGAAGGCCAAGAAACCCATCCTCATCGCAAAGTCTTCTATCCTATTAGATGTCAAGCCTGTACGTCACAGTCCCCAACCACTCTTCCTAACGCTCTCTCCATCAGTAGACAGTATTTTATAAATATTTATGATGGTATATTTGTTCCAGTGTGTTTTCATGACATTCAAATCTTTCTTCATGTCTTCCGGTTATGTTATTTCCCTTTCTCTCCACCTTCCCCTCTCTCTGCTCTCCCTTTAACTCTCTCAGTGGGATGATGAAACAGACATGGCTAAGCTGGAGGAGTGTGTGAGGTCTGTTGTTGCTGACGGTCTGCTGTGGGGTCAGTCTAAGCTGGTTCCAGTGGGTTATGGTATCAGGAAGCTACAGATCCAGTGTGTTGTTGAGGACAACAAGGTGGGGACAGACCTGCTAGAGGAGGAGATCACCAAGTTTGAGGACTACGTGAGTGCAGGCCTGATTCTTCAAGCACACACACACACACACACAACACACACACACACACACACACACACACACACAACACACACACACACACACACACACACACACACACACACACACACACCTCTCTTTGACAATATACTATACTGTATGACCTTGTACGGTTATCTTAACCAAATGAGAGACGGTTGGAAACTGTTGTGTAGTTTATCTTGATGAATGTTCTCTATTCTTTTGTTCTACAGGTCCAGAGTGTCGACGTAGCAGCTTTCAACAAGATTTGATTCAACCCTCTTCCTCGTCATTGGGCCCGTCCCACATGGCACCCTATTCTCTATATTGTGCATAACTATTGATGAGAACTCTATAGGCCCTGGTCAAAAGTAGTGCACTATATAGGGAATAGTGTCATTTGGGACTTGGCCATGTTCCCTGTCCATTCATCGCTGCTGTTTGTGTCACATGGTTAATAATAAAGAGCTTTTGGTGCACTTGAACTCTTCTATTTTCTCTTTCTCTGGGTATTCACACATGTAAGGTTTAGGAACCACTGTAAATTACCATTTATTGTAAAATTCATGGACAAAGTTTGGTTTGTCATGTGTTAATAAAAGGGTCAAATCCATCCCTAGATGAGGTAGCAGCATTCTCCTACAAGATACATTGGAGTGTACAAAGCATTAGGAACACTTGCTCTGTCATGACAGACTAACCAGGTGAATATAGATGAAAGCTATGCTTCCTTTATTTATTGATGTCACCGGTAAAATCAAATGCAATCTGTGTAGATGAAGGGGAAGAGACAGGTTAAAGAAGGATTTTTAAGACCATTGAGATGGATTGTGTGTGTGTGCCATTCAGAGGTTGTATGGGCAAGACAAAAGATTAAAGTGCTTTTGAATGGGGTATGTCGTGGGAATTCAGTACTGAGAGACATTTGGTCATTTCTTCAAACAATCATCTTTATTTAATATCAATTTAATTATTCCAATAATGAGGCTGGGCAGGTGCACCGGTTTGATTGTCAAGAACTGCAACGCTGCCAAGTTTTTCAAGCTCAACATTTTCCCGTGTGTATCAAGAATGGTCCACTACCCAAAGGACAACCAGCCAACTTGACACAACTGTGTGAAGCATTGGAGTAAACAGCCATTTTATATATCTTGTATTGTAATTTGCACAGTACCTTGTATTAGACCTAGATATTGTGTTTATGTACTGATATGTAGGCTGTGTGATACATTTTAAATGTATTTCAGTATGTCATGTTTCATGTGGACCCCAGGAAGAGTAGCTGATGCTTTTGCAGCGGCTAATGTGGATCTGAATAAATACCAAATCTTGGTTACAGAATGTGACTACCATCATGTCTCACTGATGAGAGACTGTTGTCAACAGTGTTGACGCCTTTTTTTAAATACAATTTCATGAAATATAGCAAAATAAAGAATAGGTTGTTATTACCATATACTAGCTATGCAGGGGAAAACATGTGAAATGGGGTTGATTACAGTATCACCTTGAACACAATACCTGTTCAGTGGAGTGGTTTGAGTCAAAACTCGTATTAACTATTTCGAAAGAGGACCGCAGTGGCTTATCATTAATATATAGATTACTTAATTAATCATTGAAAATGAAATTATAATACCATTTTTGTCAGCCAAAAAATGCACATGTATTTGCTCCTGGAATCAACGAGACTGGAACTGACCAGTAAAAAAAGCAAGAGTTAAGAAAAAACGTTAGAAAGTATGACTTTTGTTAGAAAATGGAATCTAAAATATGTTAGAAAATGGTTACATTGAATATGAAATGTCAGAAAAAATGTAACATTGATTCTAAAATACAATATACATGAAAAAGATTTATGGTTCAGATTTAGTCTGGTCCGGACTGGCCTTGACTTGGGCCAAGCATAGACATCTATGTTTGTTTCAGATCTCACCCAGGCCGGCCTTAATTTCAACGTCTACAGATGTCAGGTCCCGACTGGCCCATTGTTGGTCCTAAGATAGACGTCTATAATTGCTTCAGATTTGCTCAGGTCCGGACCGGCCTTGATCTGACCACAAAAAAATATGTATTGGCCCAAAAATCTGATTAGTTCAGATTTGGTCTGGTACAGACTGGCCCTGATTTGCCCCAAATATAGACGTCAATGATTGATCCAGTGTGGTGTTTGCCTTTCAAGCCATGACCCTGGTTTGTCGTTCCCCACTAAGCATTTACCGATCTGTCTGGACCGGCCATCTTTTTTTTTGTGTGGTCCGGACCAGCCTTGATTTCATGGACGTAGATTTTTGGTCTGGATCTGAACCATTTGTAGGCATCTATGTTCGGTTCAGATATGGTAGGGTCTGGACCAGCCTTGATTGCAACCTCCACAGACGTCCGGTCCAGACCAACCATTTGGTCCAAACATAGACGTCTAGAGTTGGTTCAGATTTGGTCCGGCCCTGATGTGGTCCAAACATAGACATCTATCATCTATGTTTCACAAGTTTGGGCTGAACAGTACAATACAGTAGAGCACAGTACAGTAGAGTTTAATACAGTAGAGTAAAGTACAGTACAGTAAAGTACAGTCCAGTAGAATACATTAGAGTAAGGTAGGGTTCCATGATCAGTACTGACTCTTGTTTGGGGGTGGAGCAAATTAGCATAAAAGCCAGCTTGCTTTGTGAGTTTAGTTTTTATATTTACATTTTGGTCATTCCGCAGATGCTTTTATCCAAACCAACCTACAGTCAACGCTTTCAATTAAGGTAGATAAACAATAACATATTACAGTCATAGCAAGTAAAACATATTTCTGTAACCGTTACTGAAAATGTTATGGTAGTTGAAGTTGTGTGTTGGTTTATAGACCAAATTTTTCTCTATACATATATTGACATTTTCAATGTTTAGGGAAAAAAGCAAACATAAGTGCAATGGGAGCAATAAAAGTGAAGGAAATTTTATGTTGCAATCTTTAGTTGCCTAATCTTTCCAATTGAATTGGATTGATCAATTATTATTGTGATATAATGCTTTCTTCATTGAGACAGTATGTGCAGTTGAAATTTGGCCAAAATCAATGTATGTATGTATGTATGTATGTATATGTATTTTAAACATCACAGTACAGTGATTGAAGTCCGTATAAGACATATTTTTTGTGTCCACATAAGATGTCTTAAATCGCTGTAAAAAATACGTATTTTCTGGATGTCAGTGTCCTGAAAATTCGTATATAGTTGACATCCATTTCAGATGTATTTTGGACAATTCATTGTGTCCGGAAAATACGTCTTCTAACCTTTCATTCAGCACCTGATATGCACATTAAGAAATCATAAACACATCATTTCTTTTTAATTTCCGTTGTAATTTTGCTTACTGGGTCTCATCTAGGGTCAGGGCAGATGGTCACAGTGGATCCATACCCAAGCCAAAACCCAGGATAGGTCCTCACTGCATGTCTTGGGGTTTTATGGAGGAGGGTAACTGTTGGGAGGTCCTGGGAGACCTGGTAGAAAGACAGTTCTCCTCTTGTATTGTTTAGGAACACCCCTACTCTGTTCACGTTGTGTTCACCAATATCTATGTTATTGTGGGTTATGGATATTTTAGGGGTAAATTCTAAAGCCTAGGAATTAGAATTCTGTCCAAAAATCTTATTAACCTTAGCCTCCTGAACATTGATTTGGTTGATATTTTGATCTGAGACTGCTATCTTAACACCTTGGCACCCTGTGCACAAAACCTCCCAGTAGTAGTTTCTATCTGTTGGAAGACTTTGACACAAAACCTGAGCAACATCTGTAAATCTCAGATTCTGACGATTTTCAATTTGGTGTTTTTGTTTGTTTTTTACTCTTCTGACAAATGTGTTATCTCTCAGACGAAGTTTGCTGTAGGCTGTTTCGCGATCCAGTTTAATGTCAAAATAATCTGAGAAGGAGAAGAATACTGTTTATATACCAGAACTCAATGTTAGGTTTACCAAATGATCATCGTGAATGTCCATGTTGATCCCTATCCAGTTCCATAGGTTTCACGGGGTACTATTTATTTGGTCAATTTCACCAATATCACTTACGTTCTAAGAGCTGCTCTCTGGTCATCTGCTCAGGAGCAAGTTCTGCATGACAGTGAGAGAGACAAAGATAAATACTCATTATGTTAGCTCTGTGGTGGAGGGGCAGCCGGCGGAAAATACAGAGCGTAGGGATTGGTAATTTTCTCTAGTTGCGCCGTGATTGGCTCAGTGTACTGTCACTCATGGGGACACTACCTTGTGTAAGATCTATAGGGAGAGCTTGAAAGTTCAAGTCCCCTTGGGTGCTGCCTTAGATTTACATTAGAAGTGCTCATCCAAGAAGGCTCAAGGTCATTGGCCACAGATATAATAACGTAAAATCACATTGTATCTACCGTAGCTTTGATTGGACTGATCATGTCAATGTCATACTTTCAAAATCTTAGGGAGCAAGCAGTCATCTTCATGAATCAGTCAACAATTTACTGGCAAATCCTTTTCAATCCTTGTCATATCAAGAGAAATTATAGATAAAATGTATAGGTGCTCATCGGCCATTGGACATAAACATTACACAACAAGTTGGAAATCGTAAATTCAACAATGAGTGGTTTGGAAGGAATCAGTGGCTTTGCAAAGCAATCCCTACTTTGCTTCTCCTGCATGCTATTCGGTGGAGAGGGTGTGTGGTCCAGGTCTGGGTTTAAGGGATAAACATTCACACGCAACACCATGGGCCAAAAAAGGTTGAATACATTGGCCATGCTGTCAAGCCAGCATGACTTGTGCCGTGTTCAAAACAACTGGAAACTCGGAACTGGGAAATCTCAGACTTCAGTTAGTTCAAGACAACTGGGAACTCTGAAAAAAAACAAGCTCTGACTGAGAGAATACGTTTTGAATGGTCTTCCAACTCGGAAATACATGTTGAGAACTCGGGCCTCTTTCTAGAGCTCCGACCTGAAGACCACTGATGTCATGATTCAATCTTATTTTTTTCTAAGTTCATAGTTGTCTTGGAAGCAACATAAATCCAGAGAATGCCAGACTTTCATGACAAAGTTTTATGACAAAATTTGCCCACAAGAAGGACTGACTCGCCACCTTCCTGTTCAAGTGAGCACAGCACAACTGTGAGTCCAAAAATGTCTTGTATGCTGCTGCATAAATGATGTAATATGCCAGGGAGATACAGTTGAAGTCATACATTTACATACACTTAGGTTGGAGTCATTAAAACTTGTTTTTCAACCACTCCACAAATGTCATGTTAACAAACTATAGCTTTGGCAAGTCGGTTAGGACATCTACTTTGTGCATGTGTGGCGGATGAATCAGAATTAGTTGGGTAACATAGATAAATAAGATGTTTTATTTATATATTATGCTTATGTGAGATACTAGTCATTAGAATGTATCGTTTTGGACTATAGTGTTGGCAGTTGCACTTTTCCCTCAGCTAGGGCTCAGTCACTTGGGGCCCAGAGAGGGGAGAGGTCAGGCTTGTCTTTCACATGTCCCTGGTGCTATGCAGAATATCAGAAATGGAAGAGGACAGAATGGAACATTGTCTTCATATATGAATGTGTCTTTACCTATTCTTAAACCATGTGAAGGGATGGCGTGATTAATGGGGAACCAATTACTTGTCTCGACAATGTCTGTACGCTTATCCTGGGATAGTGTATGACCTAGAGGCTCACTCCCCTCAGTGAGCTTGTCCAGGAGTGGGGTCAAGAGGGGGTTTACTTGAGATGGGAGTATCTAGAGTTGACAATTGAGTTATGCCTTGGATGAGGTAATGTTTTTGTACTATGAAGTACCAGGAACGAGATTAGAACCTCGTTTTAGAGACCAAACTGAGCGATTATTTATAGCAAATAATATCTGGCTAAGGGATACTCCTTTCTCAAGTAAAAGTCCCTTTGTGAAGAGTTCCTAAGATCTGTGGTTCGTCATGTAAGTTGAGAGGGGTTGTAACGGCTGTCTTCGGGTGAAAGAGAGGAGGACCAAAATGCAGCGTGATGATAATCCATATTTTAATTGGATACTTAAACAACGAACTAAAACAACAAACTGACAGAAAGAACCGAAGACGCTACAGTCCCGAACTAGTGAACACAGAACAGATGAACACACGAAAGTGTAACTAATCACTTTCTCACAAAACTACACTAGATCAAAATAGTGTACCTTATTATATGGTTCCAATCAGAGACAATGAAAAACACCTGCCTCTGATTGAGAACCATATAGGCAAAATGACAAACTAAACTAGAAACACAGAACATAGACTGCCCACCCCAACTCACCCCTGACATACTAACTAAAGACAAACAAAGAAAATTAAAGGAATAGGTCAGAAAACTTGACAGTACCACCCCCCCCCCCCCCCCCCCAGGTGCGGACTCCGGCGCAAAACCTGGGGAGCTCCGGACTGAGGGCTCAGTCGGATGAGGGAGCTCCGGACTGAGTGGGCCAGCTCCGGACTGAGGGGCAGCTCCGGACTGAGGGTGTCAGCTCGGACCTGGAGGGGCAGCCCTCCGGACTGAGGGGTAACTCCGGACTGAGGGGCATGCTCCGGACTGAGGGGCAGCTTCCGGACTGAGGGAGTCGGGACGAGGGACTCGGACTGAGGAGCTCG
This sequence comes from Salvelinus sp. IW2-2015, assembly GCF_002910315.2. Taxonomy (NCBI): domain Eukaryota; kingdom Metazoa; phylum Chordata; class Actinopteri; order Salmoniformes; family Salmonidae; genus Salvelinus; species Salvelinus sp. IW2-2015. Next base: position 31,886,349 of record NC_036856.1, read on the forward strand.
GATTGACGGGCAGCTCCGGACTGACAGGCAGCTCCGACTAGGGGTAACTCAGGACTGAGGGGTAGCTCAGGACTGGGGGCAGCTCCGGACTGACAGCAGTTCCGGACTGAGGGTGAGCTCCGGACTGAAAGCTCGCTCCGTGACTGACGGGCAGCTGGCGGTCCTGGCTGGGCTCTGGGGCTCTGGCTGGCTGGCGGCTCTGGCGGCTCCTGGCTGGCTGGCGGCCTCTTGCGGCTCCTGGCTGGCGGCGGTTCTGGGGCTCCTGACTGGCGGGCGGTTCTCTGGCGGTCCTGACTGGCAGGCGGCTCTGGCGGTTCCGGACAGACGGCGGCTCTGGCGGCTCTGGAAGACGGGCGGCTCTGGCGGCTCTGGACAGACGGGCGGCTCTGGACAGACGGGCGGCTCTGACGGCTCTGGACAGACGGGCGGCTCAGACGGCTCTGGACAGACGGGGCGGCTCTATCGGTATGCTGGACAGAAGGGCGGCTCATGACGGCGCTGTGCTAGACGGGCAGTCAGATGGTGCTGGGCAGACGGGCAGCTCAGGGCAGCTCAGGCGCGCTGGGCAGACGGGCAGCTCAGGCCTGCTGAGGCGCACAGTAGGCCTGGTGCGTGGTGCCGGAACTTGGTGTCCGGGCTGGGGACACGCACCTCAAGGCTAGTGCGGGGAGCAGGACAGGGCATACTGGACCCTGGAGACCACAGGAGGCTTGGGTGGTGGTGCGGAACTGGTGGTACCGGACTGGAGACATGCACCACTGGGCCAGTGTGGGGAGCAGGAACAGGGAATCTGAACCCTGGAGGGCACAGGAAGCCTGGTGCGTGGTACTGGAACTGGTGGTACTGGGCTGGGACACCGCACCTCAGGGCTAGTGCGGGGAGAAGGAACAGGGGTCAAGGGCTCTGGAGACGCACAGGAAGCCTGGTGTGTGGTGTTGGCCCTGGTGGTACTGGCTGATGACATGCACCTCAAGGCGAGTGCGGGGTGCTGGAACTGGAGGCTGGTACGTGGCACCGGCACCGGAGAGCTGGTGCATGGGGCTGCCACAGGAGAGCTAGTACGTGGCTGCCACGGGGAGCTGGTGCGCTGAGCTGGCACAGGACGTGCAGGCTAGGGAGGCGCACGAGGAGGCCTGGTGGTGGGGCTGGCACAGTCTTCAGCAAACGGCTAGCACGACCTCAGGACGAGTATGGAGAGCTGACTCAGGTGACATCAATCCCGACACGCTCCGTCGGGGATGTCGTGCCTCATGCACCAACACAGCAAATCTCATTTTCTCTCTCCTCCAATTTCCCATTAAATTCCTTCACAGTCTCTGCTTCACTCACCCTTGCTCACTCCACCCAGCCCGATGGCTCCGGTTCCATCTCGTCTCCCTTCACGTTTTGTAAGTCATGGGGGAAAGCTTGGCTAAGTTGCCTACTTGACCCAGCTACACTCCCCGTGTCCCTCCCCCCAATACATTTTTGGGGCTGCCTCTCTGGCTTCCAGCCACGCTTACGTGCATCCTCATAACCTAAACCTCCCGAACAAGGAGAGGGACCGACTTCGGCGGAAGTTGTGATAGTACCCCCCCCCCCCAATGACACGCGGCTCCAGCAGCGCGTCGACCCCGACCTCGGGGACGACCCGGAGGACGAGGCGCAGGGCGATCCGGATGGAGACGGTGGAAATACCGCAGCAACGAAGGGTCCAAAACGTTCTCCACCGGCACCCAACATCTCTCCTCCGGACCGTACCCCTCCCACTCCACGAGGTACTGAAGGCCCCTCGCCCGACACCTCGAGTCCAATATGTCTCGAACAGCATACGCTGGGGCCCCCTCGATGTCCAGAGGGGGTGGAGGCACCTCCCTCACCTCAGACTCCTGGAGTGGACCAGCCACCACCGGCCTGAGGAGAGACACATGGAACGAGGGGTTAATACAGTAATCTGGGGGAAGCTGTAACCTATAACATACCTCGTTCAGTCTCCTCAGGCCTTTGAATGGCCCCACAAACCGCGGGCCCAGCTTCCGGCAGGGCAGGCGGAGGGGCAGGTTTCGGGTCGAGAGCCAGACCCAGACCCGCCTCACTGCGGTGGCGATCGGCGCTCGCCTTTTGACGCCTCATGAGCGGCGTCCTAGGTCTCCTCCGAGCGCTTAAATCATTCGTCCACCGCAGGAGCCTCGATCTGGCTCTGATGCCAAGGTGCCAGAACCGGCTGATACCCTAGTACGCACTGGAAGGGGGAGAGGTTAGTGGAGGAGTGGAGGAGCGAGTTTTGGGCCATCTCTGCCCAGGGGATGAATGCCGCCCACTCCCCCGGCCGGTCCTGGCAATAAGACCGCAGAAACCTACCCACATCCTGGTTTACTCTCTCCACCTGCTCGTTACTCTCTGGGTGAAAACCCGAGGTAAGGCTGACCGAGACCCCAGTCGTTCCATGAACGCCCTCCAGACCCTTGACGTGAACTGGGGACCTCGATCAGACACTATATCCTCAGGCACCCCGTAGTGCCGGAAGACATGTGTAAATAGGGCCTCTGCAGTCTGTAGGGCCGTAGGGAGACCGGGCAAAGGAAGGAGACGGCAGGACTTAGAGAACCGATCCACAACGACCAGGATCGTGGTGTTACTCTGTGAGGGAGGAAGATCCGTGAGGAAATCCACCGATAGGTGCGACCACGGCCATTGTGGAACTGGTAAGGGCTGTAACTTCCCTCTGGGCAGGTGCCTAGGGGCCTTGCACTGGGCGCACACCAAGCAGGAGGAAACATACACTCTGACATCCTTGGCCAAGGTGGACCACCAGTACTTCCCACTAAGACAACGCACCGTCCGACCGATGCCAGGATGACCAGAGGAGGGTGACGTGTGGGCCCAATAGATCAAACGGTCGCGGACAGCAGACGGAATGTACAGACACCCAGCTGGACACTGGGGGGGAGTGGGCTCTGTACGTAACGCCCACTCGATGTCCGCGTCCAGCTCCCACACCACCCGTGCCACCAGGCAAGAGGCCGGAAGTATGGGAATGTGATCCATGGACTGCTCCTCTGTGTCATACATCCGGGACGGTAGGTCTGCCTTAGCGTTCTGGGAACCTGGTCTGTAGGACAGGGTGAAAACAAAACGGGTAAAGAACATGGCCCACCTTGCCAGCATGGGAGCCAAGGTAAACAGAGCCTTCAGGTGACCAAAAGCCCTGTCCGTCTCAGCCGACCACTGCAGTCGCACCGGTCCCCCTTTCAGCAGTGAGGTAATGGGAGCCGCTACCTGACCAAAACCCCGGATAGTAGGTAGTAGTTGTAGTAGTAGTTGGCAAACCCTAGAAACCGCTGCACTTCCTTTACTGTGGTGGGAGTTGGCCAATTACGCACGGCTGAAATGCGGTCACTCTCCATCTCCACCCCTGAAGTGGAAATGCGGTACCCTAGGAAGGAGACGGACTGTTGGAAGAACAGACATTTCTCAGCCTTGACGTACAGGTCATGCTCCAACAGTCGACCAAGCACCCTGCGCACCAGGGACACATGCTCGGCGCGTGTAGCGGAGTATATCAGAATGTCATCTATATACACCACTACACCCTGCCCGTGCAGGTCCCGGAAAATCTTGTCTACAAATGCCTGGAAGACTGATGGAGCATTCATCAACCCGTACGGCATGACGAGGTACTCATAGTGCCATGAGGTGGTACTAAATGCCGTCTTCCATGCCCCCCCCTGGATACGCACCAGGTTGTAAGCGGTGCTGAGATCCAAGAAGAGATGAAGAAGCGCGCCCCGTGCATTGACTCTATCGCACTGGCTATGAGAGGCAGCGGGTAGCTGTACCTCACAGTGATTTGGTTGATACCTCGACAGTCAATGCACGGGCGCAGACCTCCATCCTTCTTCTTCACAAAAAATAAACTCGAGGAGGCAGGTGAAGTGGAGGGCAGAATGTACCCCTGCCCCAGGGATTCGGAGACATATGTTTCCATAGCCGCCGTCTCCTCCTGTGACAGGGGGCACACGTGACTCCTGGGAAGTGCTGCGTCTACCAGGAGATTTATCGCACAATCCCCCTGTCGATGGGGTGGTAATTGAGACACATGTGCCAAATCGGCATATTCAGAGGGGATGCGCACGGTGGAGACCTGGTCTGGACTTTTCACCATAGTAGCACCGACGGAAACCTCTAAACACCTACCCGAGCACTCTCGTGACCACCCCTTGCCACAAAATAGTGGGGTCATGACAGGCCAACCAGGGTAGGCACAGCACCACGGGAAACGCAGGAGAATCAATAAGGAAAAAATGAATGCTCTCCTTGTGGCCCTCCTGCGTAACCATGACCAGTGGAGTGGTGGCCTCCCTAATTAGCCCTGACCCTAATGATCGACTATCTAGGGCGTGCACAGGGAAGGGCATATCCACAGGAACAATGGGGATCCCTATACTATGGGCAAATGCTCTGTCAATAAAATTCCCAGCTGCGCCTGAATCTACTAGCGCCTTATGCTGGGAATGCGGGGAAAACTCAGGAAAATGTATAAACAAAAACATGTGAGCAACAGGGGGCTCTGAGTGAGCCTGGTGCCGACTCACCTGGGGTGACACGAGAGTGCCCTACCTGCCGTTTCGACTCCCAGAGGAACCTCCCCAGCACTGACCAGCAGTGTGCCCTTTGCGGCCACAGATGGTACAGGGAACGGCCCCTCCTCCGGTCGCCCTAAGCGCAGCACCTCCCAGCTCCATGGATGTCGGAGCGGTGGTGCTGGGGGATGGAACGGACAGGCGCCGACCCAGACGTCCACAGGTGGATGGACAGGTCCACCAGCTGGTCAAACGTCAGAGTGGTATCCCTGCAGGCCAACTCCCGACGGACGTCCTCGCGCAGACTGAACCGGTAGTGATCGATCAGAGCCCTCTCGTTCCATCCTGCGCTGGCGGCCAGGGTCCGGAAGTCCAAAGCAAACTCCTGTGCGTTCCTCGGCCCCTACCTCAAGCTGAACAGACGTTCACCCGCCGCTCTACCCTCAGGCGGGTGGTCGAAAACTGCCCAAAAGCGACGGGTGAACTCCGCGTAATGGTCCAACACCGCTTCTCCTTCCCCCCAAACGGCGTTGGCCCACTCCAGGGCTTTCCCTGAGAGACAGGAGACGTGGGCGGACACGCTCTCACGTCCCGAAGGAGCCGGGTGGACGGTCGCCAGGTAGAGTTCTAGCTGGAGTAGGGAACCCCTGGCATCCGGCAGCTGTCCCATCATACTCCCTCGGGAGCGCGAGCCGAATCCCACTTGGACCGGGTGAAGGAGGGGTGATCGTTGGTGGCTGTTGTAGTGGTGCCGGTGGAGGTGCTGGCAGAACTCCTCTCTCCCATCGGTCCATCGTCTGCAGCACGCGATCCATGGCAGTGCCGAGAAGTTGCAACATGGTCGCATGCTGCTGGACGCGCTCCTCGACCGCAAAAGGGGGGTTGTCTGCTCCTGCTGACTCCATTCTGAGGTGCGTGTTTCTGTAAGGATCTGGGTGTAGCTGGTGCAGAGGAGTCAGGCGCAGGACAGCAGAGATGAGTAACAAAAGGAATTTTACTCAAAAATTCAAAATACATGAAGTAACACCAAGCCCACAAACATCGGACCAAACTTACAATAAACGAACACGCACAAAAACCATGGGGAAAACAGAGGGTTAAATAATGAACATGTATTTGGGGAATTGAAACCAGGTGTGTAAAACAAAGACAAAACAAATGGAAAATGACAAGTGGATCGGCGATGGCTAGAAGGCCGGTGACGTCGACCGCCGAACGCCGCCCGAACAAGGAGAGGGACCGACTTCGGCGGAAGTTGTGACAGTAATAGCTTCCTTTGTCTGCTTCTACATCTGCATTGCTTGCTGTTTGGCTATGTCCGTCTTAGCTCGCTCATTAATGTCTTAATAGAAATTACGGATTGCCTCTTATCCGCTCATGGTTCCGTTATCCTATAGTTTGTACATCTCAATTGTCAGTAGAATCCACATTTGTTTAAGCAAGTCAGCCATACTCGCTATGTTTTTTTTTTAAAGGCCGTAAATGAACTGCCAGACAAGGCTCCACTGATAGTCAGGTGAAGCAGTGGTAAGGATCCACTCCATGGTGCTGAAAAGAAAGCTCTGTTGTTGGGACAGCTTTATGTAGGCCTTAACACTTTGTGGGCACCGTTTGCCACCGTTATAGTGCCATTAATGTATTCTTTAGTGTGTGTGTAGTGGCTTTGCTGGCATGCATCTAAAAAAATATTTTGAGTTTTCCCCACCAAGATTTACATGCTAAATGTGATGTAATTGTTCCTCTTATTCAATTACATCACACTACAGGTTGTCTTGCTCGTATACTGAACATTGAAATGCATAAGAGTTTGACACATCTCAGTGTATGCCTGTGTGTGTGGCAAATTGATACTTATGTCTATCGACTCGGTGGTCATCTGCTATTGCCACACGAGCAACATAATCTGCCAGGTTGTCTTTGCCCTGCAACGTAGATTTCAATATGACTTGATGGGAAAAAATCTGATCCTCCTCACAAACCTCCACAAACCAAACTCTCAATACACTGTGTTTTTGTGCCTGTCATACTTAACTAGTACTAGAATCAGACCCTGACCACTCTCCTCATACACATACATTTTGGTCAAGATATGCTATATATGTATAGTATATGTTTATTAATTCACTCTTGAATGCCTGTTTTGTTAACATTTGAGTGTATACCTTTCTTTCTTGGATTGTGGACAATAGTTAAAATATAATCTACATTTACTCAGGTCAGACAAAATAACAAGTATAAGTTCTGAGTGAAGAGTTCTACAACATACCAATTCTGGTCTTTCAGCCATTGTGAGAAGGTAAATGAAGAGTTTGTCAATGAATCAGAGGAGGAGATTATTGCTCTGTCTCACTCTCTTGTTCAATGAGCTCTCTGATTGAGGATGAAGCACAACAAGCAGCTATCTTATACTATAGGACTAGATCATGTGATCTCAGTTCTTGGTCTCACTTTCATCATCTTTCAACTGTTTTTATTTCTCATAAAAATGTGATCAAACAACATTCCTGTTTCTGTGTCAGATGATGCCAAGTTAGCAGTGTTTGATTGATTGTTAATATTCCAGTTGTCACTAAAGTCCCACCCTGACATAATGCACCTAGTCCCGTTCCTTGTGCAACCTAGGTAACCAGGTGTTGTAATGCTAGATGTCATTGATTAAATGTGCAATCTGCGATTTTAGATACATTTTGAGACATTTAAATGAATGACATAGCCTAATATATGCCATTGGCTCCTGAAAAATCGAACTTATGAATGCCCCAGTAAAATAATAATAGCGATACTATACACTGGGGGATACCGGTACAGAGTCAATGTGCAGGAGCACCGGATAGTTGAGGTAGGTAGAGTTATTAAAGTGACTATGCATAGATGATAGCAACAGAGAGTAGCAACGATGTGGGGGGGGGGGGGGGGGGGGGGGGGGGGGGGGGGGGGGCAATGCAAATAGTCTGGGTAGCCATTTGATTAGATGTTCAGGAGTATTATGGCTTAGGGGTAGAAGCTTTTTTAGAAGCCTCTTGGACCTAGACTTGTCGCTCCGGTACCGCTTGCCGTGCGGTAGTAGAGAAAACAGTCTATGATTAGGGTGGCTGGAGCCTTTGACAATTTTTAGGGCCTTCCTCTGACACCGCCTGGTGTAGAGGTCCTGGATGGCAGGAAGCTTGGCCCCAGTGATGTACTGGGCCGTACACACTACCCTCTGTAGTGCCTTGCGGTCGGAGGCCGAGCAGTTGCCATACTAGGCAGTGATACAAACAGTCAGGGTGCTCTCGATGGTGCAGCTGTAGAAACTTTTGAGGATCTGAGGAGCCATGCCAAATCTTTTCAGTCTCTTGAGGGGGATTAGGTTTTGTCGTGCCCTCTTCACGACTGTCTTGGCGTGCTTGGACCATGTTAGTTTGTTGGTGATGTGGACACCAAGGAACTTGAAGCACTCAACCTGATCCACTACAGCCCTGTCGATGAGAATGGGGGCGTGCTCGGTCTTCCTTTTCCTGTAGTCCACAATCATCTCCTTTGTCTTGATCACGTTGAGTGAGAGGTTGTTGTCCTGGCACCACATGGCCAGGTCTCTGACCTCCTTCCTATAGGCTGTCTCGTCGTTGTCGTTGATCAAGCCTACCACTTTTTATTTTTTTAAATCTCATTTCACCTTTATTTAACCAGGTAGGCCAGTTGAGAACAAGTTCTCATTTACAACTGCGACCTGGCCAAGATAAAGCAAAGCAGTGCGATAAAACAACAACACAGAGTTACACATGGGATAAATAAACGTACAGTCCAATAACACAATAGAAAATCTGTATACAGTGTGTGCAATTGAAGTAAGGAGGTAAGGCAATAAATAGGCCGTAATGGTGAGGTAGTTACAATTTAGCAATTAACACTGGAGGGATAAATGTGCAGATGAGGATGTGCAAGTAGAAATACTGGTGTGCAAAAGAGCAGAAAAAACAAAAACAAATATGGGGATGAGGTACCTTTGGTTCATCACAAAACCAGAGAGCAACAAGATCATGTAGGTTTTCTGAGAGTGTGAGATGTCATGGTCCCAGATTTCAGTCTGTTTCAAGAGGAGATTCACGTCAGTCCACTAAGCAAATATTGCATGTAACAAACAGTTATATCACATTCAGCATTGTCAAGCAAGTTAATGTTTTCGACAGTTTACTAAACAACTTCTGATTTAGAACCACGGAGTTACAAGAAGTCAGCACAAAGACAACAGGGGCACTGCCTCCACTATTCCATCACCATTTCAACTTAAACATTTAAACATGAAATCACCAAGACTATATATGCTTAGTGTAGTACACTGAAAACAAACGTAAAGATACCCAAATATATTTAGTCCAATCAATTGCTAAATATCATGTGGCTGTCCATGGGATGGATTTCAGTCTGTGTGTGTGCATGGGGGCAAGTAAAAGAAAAATGTTTGACTCCAACTACTATAGTCTACAAGTAGGGTAAGGCCAATGCCATCCTCCTCTCTTTCATGTTGGCAAAACCTCTGTGGCAATATAATACAGTACACTTTTAGTTTTTTGTTGCCATAGGCTACCTAGCTAAAATGCTTGCTAGCCTAACGTCCTGTCATTGGCAATGAACCAGCTAAGGAGCTAGTTAATGTGATCCTGCTAGACTACATATTGAACTTCAATCGTCTCAGGCCAGTGGCACAACACATGCATTTATGGTTAGATCAGAATCACCGTCATAATCATTGGCCTGTACAGAAAATTAAGTCAAAACCAAAAATCCATCCATGGCTTAGGAAAGGGATGATTTAGCAAGCTAGCTTCTGCAGAACATCAACACAAGCAGAACAGAAACAGACAACTTTGGATTTGGTCTGAAGCCAAAACATATTATACTCTTTTGGTCCAGACAGCATCAGCTACATGGGCTACACATACTGAGACAAAGGGGTGCTGTTTCGCTCGAATGATTTCTCCATTGAGATTCACCCACTTGTGAATTGACAGAAAATTATGAAAACACAGAGAGAAGAAAGATACACTATTTTCACATTTTTATTGGTCAAATACTTGGGGAAGTCCGGATTCCCTTGGCATCTATGAATACACAATACACGCCACTGCAACTACATGACTATTACAGAGCCAGAACAACAGCAGACAAAGAAAAGCTTAAATATTATACACTGAGTATACAAAACATTAAGAACACCTTCCTAATATTGAGTTGCACCCCCCCACTCTTGCCCTCAGATCAGCCTTAATTCGTCAGGGCATGGACTCGATAAGGTGTCGAAAGCGTCCCACAGGGATGCTGGCCCATGTTGTCTCCAATGCTTCCACAATTATGTCACGTTGGCTGGATGTCCTTTGGGTGGTGGACCATTCTTGATAAACACTGTTGAGTGTGAAAAACCCAGCAGCGTTGCAGTTCTTGACACAAACCGATGTGCTTGGCACCTACTACCATACCCTGTTCAAAGGCACTTAAATATTTTGTCTTGCCCATTCACCCTCTGAATGGCACACATACACAATCCATGTCTCAATTATCTCAAGGCTTAAAAATCCTTCTTTAACCTGTTTCCTCCCCTTCATCTATAATGATTGAAGTGGCATCAATAAGGGATCATAGCTTTCACCTGGATTCACCTGGTCATTCTGTTTCCCAAATTGTCCCCATGTTGGAGAATATGAGATTTGAAAGTCTAGCTTTGAAATAGAATATGTCACCAATTACTATATATATATATATTTTTAAACAACAGGGGAAAAAATGAAGTCATACCTTTTACCTAATGGTGGCGCTCTAAACATGTGCAAATTCCCATAGGATCACAGCCAATTTAAAAGTGCAGGACTTGTGCAAAGTTTTGTATAGAAGGGATACAGCAAAAATGTACTTTTCAAGGGCCTCCTGAGTGGCGCAGCGGTGTAAGGCACTGCATTGAGGGTGCTTGAGGTCTCCCTACAGACCTGGGTTTGATCCCAGTTGTTGTCACAGCCGGCTGTGACCGGGAGACCCATTAGGCTGTACACAATTGGCCCAGCGATGTCCAGGTTATGGGAGGGTTTGGCCAGCTGGGATTTCCTTGTACCATCATGCTCTAGCGACTCCTTGTGGTGGGATGAGTGTCTACAAGCTGACTTCAGTCACCAGCTGGACAGTGTTTTCTCCAACACATTGGTATGGCTGGCTTCTGGGTCAAGAAGCAGTCGGGCTTGGCAGGATCGTGTTTTGGCTCTCAACCTTCGCCTCTCCTGAGTCCGTACGGGAGTTGCGGCAATAGGACAAGACTGATTGGGGAGAAAAACAGGTAAAAGTACAACAACAAAAAAGCAGGTTAGGAGAACTTACACATCAGGTTAGGAAAATTAAGGTAGCAGGTTAGGGGGATTAGTTTAGGAAAAGGGTTAGGGTTAACTAAAATGCAAAAACAAATCTACTTTTGATGTCAATTTGACAAAAGCTGTATCCCATCTATGCATGACCCTTATCCAATGTGCCATTCCTTAATTTTTCTTACTGGAATGATATACATATCAGGAAAAAGCTTTCACTGTGACATAATCAGATTTCATGTCTTTTTTTAACATTTTATTTAACCAATTTTTCTCTCCAATTTCGTGGTATCCAATTGGTTGTTACAGTCTTGTCTCATCGCTGCAACTCCCATACGTACTCGGGAGAGCGAAGGTCGAGAGCCATGAGTCCTCCGAAACATGACCCAACCAAGCCACACTGCTTCTTGACACAATGCCCGCTTAACCCGGAAGGCAGCCACACCAGTGTGTCAGAGGAAACACCATACACCTGGCGAACGTGTCAGCGTGCATGCGCCTGGCCCGCCACAGAAGTTGCTAGAGAGCGATGGGACAAGGACATCCCTGCCGGCCAAACCCTCCCCTAACCCGGACGATGCTGGGCCAATTGTGCGCCGCCCCATGGGTCTCCCGGTTGCGGTCGGCTGCGACAGAGCCTGGACTCAAACCAGGATCTCTAGTGACACAGCTAGCAACTGCGATGCAGTGCCTTAGACCACTGCACCACTTGGAAGGCCAGATCTCATGTCTGATTCCCAGTTCGTCCACTAGATTACAGTAGAAGATCATATGATGTGATTTAGCCACTTGGTACCGGCCTCAGTCCAACGGGGAGGTGGAGAGGACCAACCAGAAGCTGGGGAGGTTCCTTAGGAGTCACTGTCAGGACCGGCAGGGGGAGTGGGCTCGGTTCCTTCCCTGGGTGGGGTACGCCCAGAACTCCCTCCTTCACTCCTGCACCGGGGTAACTCCCTTTCACTGCGTCCTGGGATATCAGCTGGCCCCATGGACCCCGAGCCAGACCGAAGCCCCTAGCTGTGGATGAGTGGTTCCGGTGCACAGAGGTTTGGAACGCTGCCCACGTGAGGCTCCAACGTGCCGTCCACCTCCAGAAAGAGCAGGTCGGACCACCACCGCAGTGTTCCGTGTTCCATCCTGGTGATCGCGTCTGGCTCTTCACCAGTAACCTCTCGCTCCGCCTGCCCTGCCGGAAGCTGAGCCCCCAGTTTGTGGAGCCTTTCAAAGTCTTCTGGAGGGTCAATGAGGTAACATACCGACTACAACTTCCCATCAACCACTGGATCTTCATGTTTCCCTCCTCAGGCCATTTGGTTCCTGGTCCCCTGGCTGGTGCCATCCACTGCAACACCCCTCCCCTGGACATTGATGGGAACACCGCCTATGCCGTCAGGTCCCTACTGGACTCCGAACGTCATGGGGGTTGGCCGACATCCTGGACCCCAACATTGTTCGGGATTTCCATCTCCGCTTACCAGCCCGCTCCTCACCATCGGGGTCGTCTCCCTGGCCGGCATCGTCCTGTGGCTGGAGCCGCGTGTCGGTCGGTTGGGGGGGGGGGGGGGGGTGTACTGTCATGCCTGCACCAGCGCTCAACATCGCTGGTCTACTAAACACTGGTCCGGCAATCATCACACACACCTGCCCTCCATTGTTACGCACACCTGGACTTCATAATCACCTTGATCACTCTCCCTTTATGTAGCCTCAGTTATCAGGCGGTATTGTTCACGTCCTGTACGCTTCTCCTGTTTTTTTTATCTTCATGATTCTTATTATGAAACTCACTTTCTGCACCTGCTTCCTGACTCCCAGTGTACAGTACCATTTTTTTAGGGGGGGGGGGGGGGGGGGCTTGTGTATTACTAGCCTGGTCCCATATCTGTTTGTGGTCTTGCCAACTCCATTGCTGTCCAGGCCAAGCCAAACATATTGTTTAATAGGGGAATACTATCTCTCCTGTGTGTATTGTAGTTGGAGGGAGGTATGTGAACTTAATGGGCCAAAGCTATTGTCAGGACGCAAAGTCTGAACGCATCCAAATGGTTGATACTTGATATACCGTCATTGTAAAATATAATACGGTAGACAAATCACCCCACAACATCCTTAAAACTTCTTATGGCTGCAGTCCCGTTAACGGGACCGATTGACAACAGCCAGTCGAAGTGCAGGGCGCCAACTTCCAAAAACAGAAATCTCATAATTAAAATTCCTCAGACATTCATGTGTCTTATATCATTTTAAAGGTAATCTTGATGTTAATCCCACCAAAGTGTCCGATTTCAAATAGGCTTTTCAGCGAAAGCACTACAAACGATTATGTAGGTCACCACAAAACCACAAAATCACAGCCATTTTTTCCAGCTAAAGATAGCTTCACAAAAACCAGTATAGAGATAAAATGAATCACTAACCTTCGATTATTTTCATCAGATGACACTCATAGGACTTCATTTTACACAATACATGCATGTTTTGTTTGATTAAATTCATATTTATATTAAAAAATCTGAGTTTACATTGAGGCGACTATGATTCACTAGTGGCAAAAACATCAAGTGACTTTGCATAGCCACATCGTCAACCAGAAAATACTCATAAATATAGATGATAATACAAGTTATACACATGGAATGCAACCGCTGTGTCAGAGTACAAGAAAACTTTACGGAAAAAGAAACCCACGCTATAATCTGAGACGGCGCTCAAAAGTAAAACACCACAGCCGCAAAGATGGTGTCAACATAAACAAGAAAATATATGATACATATTCCCTTACCTTTGATGATCTACATCAGAAAGCACACCAGGAATCCCAGGTCCACAATAAATGTTTGTTTTGTTCGAAAAATTCCGTTATTTATGTCCAAATACCTTCTTTTGTTAGCGCGTCTGGTTTACATATCCAAACGGTAATTCTGGTCAGCGTTATATCGGACAAAAACTTCAAAAAGTGATATTACCGGTCGAAGAAACATTTCAAACTAAGTACACAATCAATCATTAGGATGTTTTTAACATATAGCTTCAATAAAGTTTCAACCGGAGTATTCCTTCTTGTCTTCGTGAGCAATGGAACGTAAGTGACTTCCACGAGGAAAAAGCATGATCAGAAAATGGCTGCTTGATGGACACCTGACTGATTCTGCTATCATTCTCTCCCACAACATCATAGAAGTCTCATTATAATTTCTATTGATGGTTGACATCTAGTGGAACCCCTAGGAAGTGCACAATCATTCATATGTCAAGGGGATTTCTTTAGGGACTCTGGTGAATACATACAAGCTCAGATTTCTGACTTCCTGTTTTGATTTCAACTCAGGATTTTGCCTGCCAATATGAGTTCTGTTAATCTCACAGACATAATTCAAACAGTTTTAGAAACTTTAGAGTGTTTTCTATCCAATACTAATAATAATATGCAAATATTAGCAACTATGACTGAGGAGCAGGCCGTTTGATATGGGCACCTTTCATCCAAGCTACTCAATACTGCCCCTTCAGCCATAAGAAGTTAATGGGATTAGGTTGTAAGCGTCATTGTTTATCTATTTTCACAGATAGGAAGGTTGTGTTAAAGGGGAAATCAGGGATTGGTGCATCCACTTTTGGACTTTTAAATTAATGATATTGATTCATGAAGAATATAACTCATACATTATTCTCAGGAGCTTAGTTCAACTCTCGGTATTGTAAACAAACACAAATCAAATCAAAGTGTATTTGTCACGTGCGCTGAATACAACAGGTGTAGGTAGACCTTACAGTGAAATGCTTACTTACAGTGTCTAACCAATAGTGCAAAAAAGGTGTTAGGTGAACAATAGGTAAGTAAAGAAATAAAACAACAGTAAAAAGACAGGCTATATACAGTAGCGATGCTATAAAAGTAGCGAGGCTACATACAGACACCGGTTAGTCAGGCTGATTGAGGTAGTAAGTACATGTAGATATGGTTAAAGTGACTATGCATATATGATGAACAGAGAGTAGCAGTAGCGTAAAAGAGGGGTTGGCGGGTGGTGGGTGGCAGGACACAATGCAGATAGCCCGGTTAGCCAATGTGCGGGAGCACTGGTTGGTTGGCCCAATTGAGGTAGTATGTACATGAATGTATAGTTAAAGTGACTATGCGTATATGATAAACAGAGAGTAGCAGCCCCATGTGGGTATTCAGTGGGAAAGGTGGGCATGGGCAGGCCCACATCAAGCCCAAACCAGCCCACCACTGGCTAGACAACAGCAAGCCCACACCAGACCAACACAGGCTAGCCCACACCAGCCCAACACAGGTTAGCCTACAATGGCCCAACACAAGCTAACCCACACCAGCCCAACACGGGCCAGCCCACACCAAGCCCAACAGGGGCCAGCCCACACCAAGCCCAACAGGGGCTAGCTCACACCAAGCCCAGCAGGGGCTAGCCCACACCAAGCCCAACAGGGGCTAGCTCACACCAAGCCCAACAGGGGCTAGCCCACACCAAGCCCAACAGGGGCCAGCCCACACCAAGCCCAACAGGGGCCAGCCCACACCAAGCCCAACACGGGCTCAGCCACACCAAGCCCAAACAGGGGCCAGGCCCAACCAAGCCCAACAGGGGTGTTTAGTTGGTCAGGGCGTGAGTTGGGTGGGCATTCTATGTTTTGTGTTTCTATGTTTAGGTCACTTGTAATTAGCCTTATATGGTTCTCAATCAGAGACAGGTGTTTGACGTTTTCCTCTGATTGAGAACCATATATAGGTTGGCTGTTCACACCTGTTTGTTTGTGGGTGATTGTCTTCCGTGTCTGTGTCTGCGCACCACACGGGACTGTTTCGGTTGTTCGTTCGTTTGATGTAGTCTGTTCCTGTCGGAGTTCTTCGTGTAGTTATGTAAGTTCCATGTTCAGGTCTGTCTACTTCGTTTTGTTATTTTGTAAATTTCCAAGTGTTTTTCGTGTTCGTCTTCGTCTTTAAATAAATGTCAATATGTCATCACACCTCGCTGCATTTTGGTCGAATCCTGCTCCTCCTCTTCGGATGAAGAGGAGGAGGAGAAACCGTTACAGAATCACCCACCAACCAAAGACCAAGCGGCGTGGAGAGCGCAACAACGAAACCAGGACTCATGGACATGGGAGGAAATATTGGACGGTAAAGGACCCTGGCTCAACCAGGAGAATATCGCCGCCCCAAAGCTGAGCTGGAGGCAGCGAAAGCAGAGAGGCGGCGATATGAGGAGTTAGCGCGGAAGCAGGAAAAGATCTGGGCTACACTACGTGGGAGGGAATCGACAGGTGGTCGATCGACCCAGGGCGAGTGCCGGAGCCCGCCTGGGATTCTCTGGCGCAGTGCGGAGGAGGGATACCGGCGAATGGAGGCAGCACGACGACGCGGTAGGAAACCTGTGAGTAAACCCCAAAAATTTATTGGGGGGGGCTAGAAGAGAGTGGCGAAGTCAGGTAGGAGACCTGCGCCCACTCCCTGTACTTACCGTGGAGAGCGAAGAGTACGGGCAGACACCGTGTTACGCAGTAGAGCGCACGGTGTCTCCTGTACGGTGCATAGCACGGTGCGGGTTATTCCACCTCCCCGCACTGCAGGGCTAGATTGAGTATTGAGCCGGATGTCATGAAGCCGGCCCTACATATCTGGCCACCAGTGGCCGTTCCTCGGGCCGGCTTACATGGCACCAGCCTTACGCATTGTGTCCCCGGTTCGCCTACATAGCCCGGTGCGGGTTATTCCACCTCCCCGCACTGGTAGGGCGACGGGGAGCATTCAACCAGGTAAGGTTGGCAGGCTCAGTGCTCAAGGGAGCCAGTACGCCTGCACGGTCCGGTATTTTCGGCGCCACCTCCCCGCTCCAGCCCAATACCACCAGTGCCTACACCACGCACCAGGCTTCCAGTGCGTTTTCAGAGCCCTGTTCCTCCTCCACGCACTCTCCCTGTGGTGCGTGTCTCCAGCCCAGTGCCTCCAGTTTCGGCACCACGCACTTAGCCACCTGTGCGTCTCCAGAGCCCTGTACACACTGTTCCTTCTCCCCGTATTCGCCCTGATGTGCGTGCCCTCAGCCCGTACCACCAGTTCCGGTACACGCACCAGGCCTATAGTACGTGTTGAGAGTCCAGGGTGCCCTTGTTGTTTCCCCGCCCACTAGCCTGAGAAGTGCGTGTCTTTAGCCCGGTGCCTCCAGTTCCGCACCACGCACCAGGTCTACAGTGCGCCTCATCCGCCTGAGCCATCCGTCTCCCCAGCCGCCATCGTTCCGCCATCTGACCATCCGTCTCCCCAGCGCCATCTGAGCCATCCGTCTCCCCAGCGCCCTCTGAGCCATCCGTCTCCCAGCGCCAACTGAGCCATCCGTCTCCCCAGCGCCATCTGAGCCATCCGTCGTGACTGCCCAGTGCCGTCTGAGCCATCCGTCTGTCCCGAGCCATTAAGCCGCACGTCTGTCCCGAGCCGTCAGAGCCGTTCGTCAGTAAGGAGCCGCTAGAGCCATTCGTCAGTCAGGATCTGCCAGAGCCGCCAACCAGACAGGATCTGCCAGAGCCGCCAACCAGACAGGATCTGCCAGAGCGCCCAACCAGACAGGATCGCCAGAGCCGCAACCAGACAGGATCTGCCAGAGCAGCCAACCAGACAGGATCTGCCAGAGCCGCCAACCAGACAGGATCTGCCAGAGCCGTCAGCCAGCCACGAGCGTCCAGAGCCGTCAGCCAGCCACGAGCGTCCAGAGCCGTCAGCCAGCCACGAGCGTCCAGAGCCGTCAGCCAGCCACGAGCGTCCAGAGCCGTCAGCCAGCCACGAGCGTCCAGAGCCGTCAGCCAGCCACGAGCGTCCAGAGCCGTCAGCCAGCCACTAGCGTCCAGAGCCGTCATACCAGCCAGGATCCGCCAGAGCCGTCATCCAGCCAGGATCCGCCAGAGCCGTCATCCAGCCAGGATCCGCCAAGCCAGCCAGCCAGGATCCGCCAGAGCAGTCATTCTGGTGCCCTCATTTCGGTGTTGCCCCTCATTCCGGTGTTGCCCCTCATTCCGGGCTGCTCCTTATCCTGGTGATGCCCCTTAATTTAGGTGGGTATTTTGGAGGGTGGGCATTGTGAGGGGGATAAAGAGCGGGGATGTATTATGGTGGATGGACCACGCCCCAGAGCCTGAGCCACCACCGTGGACAGATGCCCACCCAGACCCTCCCTAGACTTTTGGTGTGCGTCCGGAGTTCGCACCTTGAGGAGGGGGGTTCTGTCACGTTCCTGACCTGTTTTATGTTTTTTTGTATGTGTTTAGTTGGTCAGGGCGTGAGTTGGGTGGGCATTCTATGTTTTGTGTTTATGTTTAGGTCACTTGTAATTAGCCTATATGGTTCTCAATCAGAGACAGGTGGTTGACTTTTCCTCTGATGAGAACCATATATAGGTGGCTTGTTCACACTGTTTGTTTGTGGGTGATTGTCTTCCGTGTCTGTGTCTGCGCACCACACGGGACTGTTTCGGTTGTTCGTTCGTTTGATGTAGTCTGTTCGTGAGTTCTTCGTGTAGTTATGTAAGTTCCATGTTCAGGTCTGTCTACGTCGTTTTGTTATTTTGTAATTTTCCAAGTGTTTTTCGTGTTCGTCTTTAAATAAATTTCAATATGTCATCACACCTCGCTGCATTTTGGTTGAATCCTTGCTCCTCCTCTTCGGATGAAGAGGAGGAAGAGAACCGTTACACCTACTCATTCAAGGGTTTTTCTTTATTTTTTACTATTGTCTACATAATAGTGAACACATGAAAACTATGAAATAACACATATGGAATCATGAAGTAACCAAAAAAGTGTTTATAATATATTTTATATTTTAAATTCTTCAAAGTAGCCATCCTTTGCCTTGATGACAGCTTTGCACACTCGTGGCATTCTCTCAACCAGCTTCATGAGAAATGCTTTTCCAACAGTCTTGAAGGAGTTCCCACATATGATGAGCACTTGTTTTGGGTCATTGTCCTGTTGAAAAACAAATGATAGTTCCACTAAGCACAAACCAGATGGGATGGTGTATCACTACAGAATGCTGTGGTAGCCATGCTGGTTGAGTGTGCCTTGAATCACAGACAGTGTCACCAGCAAAGCACCATCACACCTTCTCCTCCATGCTTCACGGTGGGAACCACACATGGAGATCATCCGTTCACCTACTCTGTGTCTCACAAAGACACGTCGGTTGGAACCAGAAATCTCAAATTTGGACTCATCAGACCAAAGGACAGATTTCCACCGGTCTAATGTCCATTTCTTGTGTTTCTTGGCCCAAGCAAGTGTCTTCTTCTTATTGATGTCCTTTAGTAGTGGTTTCTTTGCAGCAATTTGACCATGAAGGCCTGATTCACACAGTCTCCTCTGAACAGTTGATGTTGAGATGTGTCTGTTACTTGAACTCTGTGAAGCATTCATTTGGGCTGAAATCTGAGGTGCAGTTAACTCTAATGAACTTATCCTCTGCAGCAGAGGTAACTCTGGGTCTTCCTTTCCTGTGGCGYTCCTCATGAGAGCCAGTTTCATCATAGCGCTTGATGGTTTTTGCGACTGCACTTGAAGAAACTTTCAAAGTTCTTGAAATTTTCCAGATTGACTGACCTTCATGTCTTAAAGTAATGTTGAACTGTCTTTGATTATTATTTGAGCTGTTCTTGCCATAATATGGACTTGGTATTTTACCAAATAGGGCTATCTTCTGTATACCTCCCCCAACTTGTCACAACACAACAGACTGGCTCAAACGCATTAAGAGGGAAAGAAATTCCACAAATTTACTTTTAACAAGGCACGCCTATTAATTTAAATGCATTCCAGGTGACTACCTCATGCAGCTGGTTGAGAGAATGCCAAGAGTGTGCAAAGCATCAAGGCAAAGGGTGGCTACTTTGAAGTTTCTCAAATATAAAATATATTTTGGTTTGTTTAACAATTTGTTGGTCTCTACATGATTCCATATGTGTTATTTCATAGCTTTAACGTCTTCACTATTATTCTACAATGTAGAAAAAATATATAAATGCAACATGCAACAATTTCAAAGATTTTACTGAGATACAGTTCATATAAGGAAATCAGTCAACTGAAATAAATTCATTAGACCCTAATCAGATGGCCTTGTGATAGAAGCTGTTTTTCAGTGTCTCGGTCCCAGCTTTGATGCACCTGTACTGACCTCGCCTTCTGGATGATAGCATGTGAACAGGCCGTGGCTCGGATGGTTGATGTTTTTGATGATTTTTTTGGCCTTCCTATGACATCGGGTGCTGTAGGTGACCTGGAGGGCAGGCAGTGTGCCCCCGGTGATGTGTTGGGCAGACCGCACCACCCTGCAGTTGCGGCGGTACAGTTGCCATACCAGGTGGTGATACAGCCCAACAGGATGCTCTCAATAGTTGTCATGACGTGGCCCTCTTTGGGGATAGCGAGTACCACCCCCTCTCTCTACCACCCCCCCCCTCTCTCTCTCCCCCACCCAGGTTCTGTTTCACGTATAGTAGATAGATATATGCTGTTTATAGGATGGTGGAGTTTGTTTTTTTAATTCTCCATAAAAGTTTTGTTTTTGAATGGTTCCGTATTTTCAAAAACTTTACACATTTTTTTTCTTACCAATGTTAGAAAAATAGTTAAAAAAGGATCATGGACCCAGGGATGAGTTTTTTTAAGGGGGGTTTGGGGGTTTGGTCCCAAACCTTTTTTTTATTTTGACTTGGTTAAAAAAATTCCATCTGATCTTTTACAAAAACTGGTCTAAATGCAAAAGGTTAAGAAAACAGGTAAAATTATATAAAAACACCGTAGGTAGTTCTATAGAGCACGAGCCCCCCTTTAGTTTTTGGGGGGGGGCTCTTTGTTTTCCTATTTTCCAAGGCTTTTTGTTACAAGGTCTTATTTGCTTTTGGTGATTGTTTACAATGGACACGCTATAGATTATGAGTAGGGGCGGGGGAGGGGTTTTAGCCTTTTTTTGTTGGCCATGGTTTCTGGCCTCTTTAAGCCCCCCCCACCCCCCTCCCTCCTCCCTTGGGGGAAAAACCCAACAAAAAGGTTTGGTTCCCTTCCCAACGAAAGGCGAGAAAGAAAAACTTGGCAAAACTAGGGAACAACCATTTTTTCTACGCCAGGCAAAAAAAATTTCGCCGCAAAAAATCATTAAGCGCTTCCCTCAAATTGGGGGGGGGTAGATGATTGTTTTTTATCCCAAATTAAAAATTTGGAAGTACAAACTAAAACACGCTATAAAAAGACATCTTTTAACAAATAACCACAAATTTGGCCAAAAGCCTTTTAAACATTGGTTGTATTTTTGTTTATTCACTGGCCCCTGCAAATTGTTTTTTTTTTGAAAAAGTGAGAAAAAACCTAAAAAAATTTTTAGCTTTTTTGTAAAAAGTTTTTTTGGGCTAGCCCCTACTAAGCCAAGGGAAAATAAAGAAAAAAAAAAAACCCAAAAATTGCCAGCCAGTTTTTTTATTGGCAAAAATTTGGGGAAACAAAATTTTTTAAAAAAGAAACGAAAAAATGAAAAGAAACTGGGTTTCCCCCGCATTCCCCATTAGAATTTTAACAAAAGAAAAACAAAAAAGGGAACCTGGAAAAAGAATTTTTGGGTTTTCCCGGCGGTTCCCTCCCTTCCCTTGGGCCCCAAAAAACTGGAAAAAAAACCGAATAGAATTGAAATGGAAACCAAAGCCCCCCGCTTAGGGTTTACAAGCCAAAACCCTTAAAAAGATTTCCCTGGTCCGGGAAAAAGCTTTATCCTTGGGTTTTGGGAAAAGGGATTTTTAAAAAATTAGTAAATGAACTCAACAAAATTTATTTCAAAATTAACATTTCCATGGGAAAAAAATATTGTAAAAAATTTTTTCCATTTAAAGGTTTTTGTTGGGGAAAAAATAATTGTTTGGGTTAACTTACAGTTTGTTTTTTTTTATTAAAAGTGAAATATTTTTTTGGGGGTCCGCCCCCCCTTCGAAGCAGTTTTTTTTGGGGGTTTTTTGGGAAGGAATTATAAAAATTTTGGGGCCCACGGGTTTTTTTGGGCCCCGACCCTCCGGACTTTTAAAATCAGCGGCCCCTCTACACACCCCGTTGCGCCCAAAATTATCTTTCCAACACCAAAAAGCTTTCTTTTTTTTGGCAATTTCAAAAAAACTTTAAAAATTTAATCCCGCCAAAAATTCCCCAAAACCCAGCCCCCCTTTGGTTTTTTCCCCTTGTTTTTTTTTTTCCCCCCTTTTTGCCCCTGGCCCCAAAAATCCTTTAACAAAAAAGTTTTTTGGCCCCATTTTCCGGAAAAAAGTATTCAACAAAACAACCCTTTT
Organism: Salvelinus sp. IW2-2015; assembly: GCF_002910315.2. NCBI lineage: Eukaryota > Metazoa > Chordata > Actinopteri > Salmoniformes > Salmonidae > Salvelinus > Salvelinus sp. IW2-2015. Next base: position 31,908,573 of record NC_036856.1, read on the forward strand.
GGGGGAATTTTTTTTTTCCTTCAATAATTTTTGTTTTTAGTTTTTTAAAAAACGGCCCCTAAATTCCTAAAAATTGGTATTCAAAATTTGGTTTTTTTTTTATTTTTTTTTTTCCCATCCTCCAATTCCAAATCTTTTGAGGACACAATTTAAAACCCCATTAAAACGCGGACCAAAGCAAAACAAATTTTTTTTTTTTTTTTTTTATTTTTTTTTTTTTTTTGCCAACATTGTTATAAAAAATTTTAAAAAAACACTTAACCCCCTAAATCACAAATTTTTACAATAAAAGTTAAATTTTCTCCTCCAAAGACCCCCCTTTTTTAAACTCCAGTAAAACCTTTTTTTTTTGTTTTTTGAAAAGCAAAAAACCCCCCTTTTTTTTGGGCCATAACCCCGATTTTAACAGCCCTCCGAGTCTTGGCCCCTTTTTTTTGGGTATTGAAAAAAAAAAAACCCTACAAAAAGCCCCCCCCCCCTTGGGGGGGAATAACCTTTTTGTTTTTTATATTTTTTTGGGGGAAGTTTTTTTCCCCCTTCCCCCCCAAAAAAAATTTCCCCCGTCCTCCCCCTTGCCCCAAAGAAAAATTTTCCCCCCCCTCTCAAGCCTCCTTTGTCCAGGTTGGAAAATTGAAAAAAGGGAAAAACAGGCCCGGTTTGGGCCGTGGGACCAAAAGGCGCCCTTTTTATTTGTAATACTCAAAGGTTCTGGCTCCCCTCAAGAAGATTTTTTAATGTTTTTAAGAATTCCCCCCGGTTTTCAAAGTGGTCCCCCGGGCCCCCGCCCCTCCCCCCCCCTTTTTCCCCTGGCTTTGGGGCCCCAACTTTCAAAGGGACAAATTCCCAAATAGAACCTTGGTTTTTCCCCCCTGAAAGAGGAGAGAGGCCCAACAAACCTAACGGAACAATAAACTTTTGGTTTTCCTTTGGGTATTTGGGTTTTACTAGGAGGAGTGATGATGAACAGCCGTGGTTCTCTATTTTATTAGGGTTTACGATCATGGGGCTTTGTTTCGTTTCATCCCCGGATTAGGGTCCTTACCTTGTTTGAAGAGATCTATATTTCAAAGGAAATCTGGGAATACAATGACACTGACTTCTCTTACCTTTTATATCTATTTGCGCGGGTGTCACAACCGCATAGCACCCAGTTCTAAAAGTACACCTCCCCTTTGGAGGGAGGAGATATTGTTTGGTCTATTGGAAAATGCAAGGCGGCCTTTATCACTATTGGATTATTTAAGATGTGCCCCTACACACTGTGTTGATGTATATTATTTTTTAATACGATAAGGGGAAAATCCCCTTTTGTTCTCCTGTAAACTTGTTCCCCTTTCACGTCTCATTTCTTTATAATCCCCGTTCTTAGAAAATAACAACATAATGCGGACTCTATTGTAAGAGAAGAAAAAACCAAAAACAATTGTTAAAAGATTCCCCACCAACCACCAACTATATTACTATTTTATTTTGACAAGGCAAAGCTCTCAAAAGTAGCCACCCCTTCTCCCCAAGTTCCCCCCTTTGCGCCACCGCTTTTGTGGGTAGAGATAAAACAAGACACATAAAATTCACTCGACACCCCAAAAACAGCAATACATATGAGCATGAGTGGCCACCTTCTCTCTGGAGCCACCACCATGGCTTTGTTTATTCCCCAACCGTAAAGGGTTTGGTGGGCCAACACGCAACTAGCAATGAGGTAGTAGGTCCCCACTCCCCTGGCCAAGGAAAAATGAACATTTAAAAAAAATGGGGTTATATTGAAAAGAAAGAGACCCGTCGGCCTTTTGTTTAGGACAAGTATAAATTATTCTCTCTTCATAGAGGTGGAATTTCTTGCTCCCCCTCTCCCCTCTATAAGTAACGATATATATAGAGAATTCTTTCCTGTTTTATCTTTTGTTGTTGTGGAGTTGTGACAATGTCTCGCGGCAAAAGAGTGGAGGTCCGAAAAATAAGAGGTTCCCCAGCCCCCCACAACCCGTTATTAAAAGTGGGCGCCACCACTCATTTTTTGTGGAACCCCGAATATATACACACACGTTTCTCCCCAATAAGAGGCCCCAAGATTAAATAGGCAACTGGGGGGGGGGTTTCATGGGTTTTTTTTAGCGAGCCACACACCCTCTAATTATTAATAAATTTTTTAAAACTGAAAACAAAAGTAAAAGTGGCCCCTTTTTCCCCGTCCTGGGGGCCCCCCAACGGAAACCACCAGGTTTAAACACAATATTAAAACATGGGTCTCACCCTAGGGGATTGGGGTTTTTTCCCGAAGTCAGGTCTTTTCAGAGGAGGAAGGAGGGTTTTCAGTTTCTAATTCTGTTTGTGCCAATTTAAATGCTTCAAAGCTGGGAATCTCTTTTTTGTTATTATTTATGGTTCTCCCCCTCTCCCCCCTCATTCCCCCCATCCTATTCTCCTCACCAACAGAAAGTCAAAACTGCTGGGGGAAAGAGCCCTCCTCCCCTTGGTCCCCCAGAACAAACAACGTGGGGGGCCGGGGAAGAGACGGCAAGGAACGCGGAATAAGTGACGAGATAAGAAAGACTGTTCGAAAAAGAATGCCTCCCTCCTTCGGAACCGCTTTTCACTAGAATGACCTGAGCCCTTCATGTTCTTTAAAGTAATGTTGAACTGTCTTTGTATCCTCCTCATTCCGCAATTTCTCGAAGTGTGCCCCTCCTTTTCTGCCGGATAGAGAGGAGGACTTGTGTATTTTTATTGCGCGCACACACAAATGACGCCGCGATGCTTTTTCTGTATACCTCCCCCTCCAAAACTTTGTCACACACAACACGACCTTCGCTGCAAAACAGACGCATTGTAAAGAGCCGCTAACAGAAATTCGCGCGAGGCGCTATAATTGGGTGGAGCGTGTGTTTAAGCGAAGGGCAGCGCGGCCTTACCTCTACACACCCTTAAAAATATGCATCCTTCCCAGGTCGACTTAACTCATGCAGCTGTTCACGCAGAATGTTCCAAATGAGATAGTGACGAAGCACATAAAGAGAACAAGGTTGGCGTAACCTGTTGAAGATTTTCTGCAAGAATATTACCCACAATAATTATTTTGGTTTGTTTAACAATTGTTGTTCTCTACATGATTCCATATGTGTTATTTCATAGTAACGTCTTCACTATTATTCTACAATGTAGAAAAAATATATAAATGCAACATGCAACAATTTCAAATTTTATACTGAGATACAGTTCATATAAGGAAACAGTCAACTGAAATAAATTCATTAGACCCTAATCAGATGGCCTTGTGATAGAAGCTGTTTTTCAGTGTCTCGGTCCAGCTTTGATGCACCTGTACTGACCTCGCCTTCTGGATGATAGCATGTGAACAGGCCGTGGCTCGGATGGTTGATGTTTTTGATGATTTTTTTGGCCTTCCTATGACATCGGGTGCTGTAGGTGACCTGGAGGGCAGGCAGTGTGCCCCGGTGATGTGTTGGGCAGACCGCACACCACCGCTAGCAGTTGCGCGCGTGGTGTAACCCCTTGGCCATATGGAACCAGCAGTTGGTGATTACAAGCCCCCAACAGGAATGCCTGTTCTCTAATAGATTGTCCATGACCGTGGGCCCTCTTTGGGGATAGCGAGTACCACCCCCTCTCTTCTACACCCCCCCATTCT
>NC_036856.1:31912246-31950605 GCF_002910315.2 Salvelinus sp. IW2-2015
AGTGCGCAGGTCCGTAATCTTCCATGTGAGGAGAACATCATGCGTGCGAGTCGGGTATTAGAAAATGAGAGAGTCTTTGACAGGAAGAACAAAGTGAACCTCTTCCGACATCACTAGACCCTATGGATAATATCATAGCAACCAAGTGGTGCCATGTGGTGGCTTATAAGAGAGATAAGGTACATTCAGCAGTACAGCGAGAGAGATCCGAGGCAGATTACGATTCGAGTATTTCGTTTAACTGTCATGAGCTCGTAATAAAGCTTCCTGCCATCGATGCGGATACACAACACATCCATGAAGCTACGTGCTTTGGTCTGATAGGTACGTACAAAGATCTCACGTTCGTGAGAGGCATTGCAGTCTAGATGTGGATTATAAAAAGAATGAGTAACAGAGGAAAGAATCAACAAGGTGATGAAATGTAATGGTCAATGTGATTTCTAACAACTGGAATCTCTCCCATTTAGCCAGTTCTAAATCGTCTAGAGTCGATCAGTCCACAGCGCCGCATGCATGGGCCATCATGACAGTTAAACTGTTGTCAGACAGCCATTGATCCTAGTAACAAGTCTCTAACTGGGAAATCTAAGTTAATCCTAAACAACCTATTGCCGGAATATCTATTCTACTCTATAACAGTATCCAACAACCCGACTACCTCGATCTATACGAGTAGGCTAAATGGTTTGAGAGATTAAGAGACCATGTATTCCTCGTTGCTGAATTCTTAAACCATACCACGTGGTTAAACTCTGAGATTCTGAGATACCAGACAGAATAAGAGCAACTCTTCGATACTTAATTAATTGTCTTGCAGCTTAATAATCTGTACCATTGAATGCGAAGACCGACAACTGCCGAAACATCTATTCTATATGAACATTTCTGAATGTTCTCTGAAGTATCCATTCTAACCAAAGACTCCAGGGATGCAGAGAATCTCCGATGAACTCTCCAACAGAAAGGACTATTCCAACAGAGACCACGACTCGACACACTGGGAGTAAATATATATATTGATTGCATTATTCCCGAATGTGTGAGCGTTTCATGTGCAAAGGATTAGCATTTCAATTGTTATAATTATTTTGGAGATTCAAGCATTGTTAAGGACAACCAACCCAATCAACAAAACAAAAACAAAACCAGGTTGGCCAATAGGTATCACGATGAACCAAACCATCCGCTAGTAAGAGTGGGGAGAGGTTAACTGATATGGATGTGGACTTGTTAAAATCCATCAATGAAAGGCTTGCCAAACTTGATATCTTGGATATATTACGAGAGGACATCAATGCATTATTGTACCAGTCTAGAATTCAGCCAACGTCAGATTGATGATCTAAGGAAAGAGAACACGGCGCTGAAAGGTACTGTAGACTCTATTCATAGCAAGGTGGAGGTGGTGCAAAGGGAGAAACAAACAACGTACAGAAACCTTGCTTGATGTACAGTGTCGATCAATGCGGAACAATCAATTATATTTCAGGGATAACGGAGAATGACAACAGCAGAGGCTGTGAGGACACAGTCCGAGACTTTATGTCAACTAAACTAAAACTGCCCACTGATGTTGTGCGTAATGTCACTTTCTCAGAGTCCATAGAATAGGTAAGCCTCTGGAAATAGGCCACGGGCTATTATTGCATTTTTGACAAATTTAAGCAAAAGGAAATGACGATAGAACATGGGCAAAGAACTCAGAAACACAGATTTTGGAATGAATGATCACTTTTCCCCACCGAGATCATAACTTGTTTTTAAACACCAAGAAAACCAAGTTATGTTGGTCTGTTCCACTAGGAAAAGGCCAAAAACAGCTCATGGGATACAATTAAGTATGGAAGGAGTACAAATTGAAGAAGTGGCAGAAACCAAAACTATTGGGAGTGCAGCTAATCAAATGCTATTATCATGGTCGTCTCAAATAACTCATCTATGTAAAAAAACAATATTAAAACAGCATGACATAATCAGAAGGGGATAGCTAAAATTTACCAGGGAAAAATTATTCAGCAAATAACACAAGCATTAATTGAGGAGTCAGGTGAACTACTGCTTCTGTGGTCTGGGGAAAATGCATCATCAAGTGAAGTTAGGAGGCTGCAGAATGCACAGAACAAAGCAGCAAGGATTGTTTTAAGGTGGAGATATGGTTCTTCTGTTTGCTTGCAGTCATGCGCAATGTTCTTGGTTGGTCATCAATCGACCAAAATAATTGAAAAAAACATGCTTATTTTATTTCAAATTATACATTAATTTAAAACGGCCAAGTTCTATTCACAACGGTATTTCAGTTGGTAAGACAGACATTCCATAAATACTAGGAATAGATTGTCCACCATCTATGCGTTGTCCAGACAGAAAAGAGAAATAGGCAAAAGAACATTCGAATTTAGAGCATATAAAGAAATGGAATAAAATAACTGAGCAACTAGAAACCTTTCAATTATATAAATTTAAACTTATTTTTTAAAACGATTTAAATATAATACATACAAATGTTGTGGGACTATATGAGATGAAGAATCAATATTTTTTATATGAGTATTTATTGGTCATTATGTAGTATATTTATGTATGTTTGTAATAGTTGTGTTATATGGTGAAAATGTGTTTGGATTATAAATTGTATTTTAATGTTTAAGGACTCTTGGAAGATTAGTCCAAATGGGGACTAAAAGAGATCCAAATCAAATCAAATCAAATTCAAACTGTGTTAGTGTCTTTTGCCGCCATTTCTCTAGTTACCTTTGTTATCAAGACGCCATACCGGTTAGCCCACTAGGGCACATCCCCTATCATTTCCTTGTAACCATATATCTAGTTTGTTTGTGTTGTTTGTATGCATTTCTGTGATTAGTTAGTTAGAGTTAATAAAATAAATCATTCAGATAATTGATGTATGGATGATTTCATAGTGAAGACTGGGTCGTTGGCAGATAACCAAACAATTTACGACATTTGGAATGAGACTAACGTGAGTTAAAGAATAATTCATTAATTAGAAGACTAATTGATCAGATATTAAAATATCTGAAACTTACATTAGGAAAATTATAACTTTGTAATCTTGAGATTTTCCTTGGTGCCCTCACTTTCCTAGTTAATTACATTTACATGATTAGTTTAATCACGTAATAATAATTACAAGAGAATTGATTTGATAAAATAAGTCTTCATTTTAATGATGCCAAAGACACGACATAGTGCATCTGTAAAAGTTTGAGGGTCTTAGGGGCCCAAGCCACATTTCTTTTAGCCTTCCTTGAGGTGAAGAGGCGCTGTTGCACCTTCTTCGCCACACTGCCTGTGTGGGTGGACCATTTCAGATAGTCAGAGATGTGTACGCAGAGGAACTTGAAGCTTTTCACCTTCAACCATTTCAGTGGCCTTGTTTGTGTGTGGCTACCATGAGATTGAAAGGTTGGGGGATCGATTCCCAGCCAAGTCATTCCAAAGGACTGTAAAAGTGGTACCCGGTGCGTCTCTACTTGGCACTCAGCATTAAGTAGATAGATTGGGATGGAGGTAATGGCTGGCGATAGACTCGCATCTGGGTCCAATGATTATATATATTATTATACTAGATTTTGGCACTCCCTCCACCATTTGTAAAAAATATTTTGGAAGCTATACAATTAATTTATGAATGTCTTACATTTGTTTTTGACACGTTTATTCTATTACTGACACCTTCATGCATCTTGTTTTATATTATGAGCTAAACAAACAAATAAAATATATAAAAACATTTTGTTAAAGTATAATTTTATAAAGTTTTTGTTACTGTCCCCACAACAACCAAAAATACTTACATTAAATCTTGTCTTTGAAACATTTTAAATATAAATACTGTAGAATTTCATTAATTCCTATGGAGACTGCTTCTTCTGAGGTAAGTGTTCAATAGGGCCAAAAATCCGGTGGCTTCACAAAGTCCTCTCATTGGCCAATACACAAGCATCAGCAATACAGGGTTTATACACATCATTGGGTCCGGTCCAGGGGGTGTGTACCTTGCTACATCAAGCTGCCTTCATGCCCACAGAAACAGTGCGAAGATTGGCTCAAGTCAAGGGCTTGTGCAAGTGCTTACTACTTTACTACATTTCCTCCTAGCCCCTATTATCAGCTGTGTTAAATAAACCCCCCCGCCAAAAAAAATAAAAGCTAGTGGTACCAATTCTAGTTAGTGAATCTCAGAATCATAACAATGTTTAAGGGAACTAAGGTCACAACACAATGATACTGTCCAAGACAGACAAGTAATTTAGACAGTTTCCTTATTTGGTGGTTTAATAGTGGATTTAAATCAAGTGCTGATTGGAACTAGCTACCTGCTAAATTTGACACATTTACAGAAATGTTGATTGATATGTTAAATGTCCCTGTCAAATAAAATGTTGTAAATGATGTTAAATCCTTCTCTACACATTTTAACTATTATTCTACTGAGGAGAGGAGAACCTCCCAAAGGAAAAAGAGTGCTTTTGGTCTTATATATGCCTGATGGAAGCAAGAGGAAGGGGGTGGTCAGCCGTCGAAGTGTTCCTCTCGGAACATACAGAAACGCTATCATCCCTAGCAGTGGCGGCTGCAGCCTCCGTCCCCTCCTCGCGTTCAACCTCCACAAAGGCCTCCTATGGGCCACCGTTAGACAGGAAAGAGACCCCCCTTCCCATTTCATTCCCAGACAGGGGTCGGCCAAACCCCCGACGAACACATCCTTCATGCCCATCTGGGACCAGGGGATCATTCAGCTCGTAGTCCTCCTCCAGTTTGAAACCTTGGGCAGATGAACTATTGATTCCGTGCCCGTGTCCATGTTTGGACCTGGTGGTCCCACTCGTCCAGTTTCTCCATGGTCAGTCACTCTCCAGCTAAATGGTACACAGAGTTAAAAACACAGTCAGTATAGTGAAAAAGAGTAGCGCGTTGAAACACAGTTAAAAACACAGTGCAGTATATAGAATAAGTAGCATTTGATAACAACTCCATACATCAGATGATAAAATTATACTGTAGTTTGTGTTTTCACAGCAGTCTACCCGGGCCTGACCCAAGTAACCACCTAGTGGCAAAACGATGCGCAAAAATATGCTGACTTGCATTGATTTGGGGCTCACCAAATTCTAAATAAGTTAGCATTTGGATACAAAACCAAAGGCATGGATTTGCTGTCATACCTTGTCCATCGGCTGCTTACAGAGTAAGGAAACCAAGTGTCTTGTAGTGTAGGGAACAGAGGGACAGGGAACGAAACCGCTGGGTCGCTGGAGTCGTGAAAGGCAAACACCCCACGCCATTCAATCAAACTATGCAGTTATAGGAGGCTGTGTACAGTATACCTTCACTAGAGGATCAGATCCAGGCAGTGGCCTCTTCAGGCAGGCAGGACAAACATACTGAGCTCCTGGTCCACATAGGGAAGCTCCACGATCTGGAGGATCTATGTCTGGGACTAGTTTACAAGGGGAACTTCTTTTCATCTGGTGCATCATCTGAGAACTGGCTGCTCTCACTCTTGAAAAATTCAATATTATAGACAAGGAGGAATGAGTTACATTATCTGAACAAATAAAACTCCCAATAGGCCCTAAATACACAGTATAAGCTTGAAAGTTGTCTCTTGGATGACACCAGAATAAATGTGTTCAAAACTTGTGGCCTGTAACACTGCCTAAAAGAAGGCTCTGCATGTGAAGCGAGGCCAGTGAACCCTTTTTGAGTTTTAAATAGGGCACCAATATCTCTCTAGGCAGTTTTAAGTACTATAGTAAATCCGTATATATTATAATTCCATTAATTTCATTACTGGAGAATAAATATCCTATCTTAAATATTTACTGCCATAGTCCACCTGGCCTTTATTTGAAGTCATCTCTTGGTGTCTTCTTGCGTCAAATCTTTCCATCAGCCAGTTTCCTTGAATAGTAGATGGCATTGACTAGCCAGTCCACTCACTTGTCAATACCACTGACTGTACCCTTGCTTCAGCAACTTTGGACTTTTATCTGGTTACAAACGGACACACACAACACCACCACACACAACACACAATTAAACATAACGAAACCAAAAAGCAGCCTCGAAACCGATCGGTCCCATTCTGGCATTAATGTGCCTGTCCCCTCTCTCTCTCCCCCACCCAGGTTCTGTTATCGCAGGTCGTAAATTCCATGAGGAGACATGGCCATGCAGTATAGAGAGAGAGAGTTTTACAGGAGAACAAAGGAACCTCTTCCACATCACAGAACTTGAGAACTGAACAATGTCCATGTTTTGGAGAATGTGTACACGGTCAGGGGAGAATCCAGCAATGAACGGTCCATTTCGTTTAATGTTTGTGAAACTCATGAGAGACAATACAGCCACATTACCATAACTCTGTTTATACAAGTGTCTCAGTTGTGAGGCTTGCATCTAATTGTTGTATAAAATGAATGAGTAAAGATGAAACTATTTGTGAAATTATGTAATGTGATTTTAAACTGATTCCCTTTAGAGTTTAACTAAGTCATAGGCCCGCCCCATGAGCACAGACATTGAACTGTTGTCATGGGACAGCCCTTTCCTACTGTTCTGGATATAACCCCACCTTGGGAATTTCCCTTCAGACCAAGCTACCTCGATTACCGAGAGGGCTAAGGTTTGAGTAGAGACCATGTATTCCTCGTTGCTGAATTCTTAACCATACCACGTGGTTAAACTCTGAGACTATCGATACCGACAGAATAAGAGCAACTCTTCGATACTAATTAATTGTCTGCAGCTAATAATTCTGTACCATTGAATGCGAAGACCGACAACTGCCGAAACATCTATTCTATATGAACATTTCTGAATGTTACTCTGAAGTATCCATTCTAACCAAAGACTCCAGGGATGCAGAGAATCTCCGATGAACTCTCCAACAGAAAAGGACTATTCCAACAGAGACCACGACGACACACTGGGAGTAAATATATATATTGATTGCAATTATTCCCGAATGAGTGAGCGTTCATGTGCAAAGGATTAGCATTTCAATTGTTATAATTATTTTGGAGGATTCAAGCATTGTTAAGGACAACCAACCCAATCAACAAAACAAAACAAAACCAGGTTGGCCAATAGGTATCAACGATGGAACCAAACCATCCGCTAGTAAGAGTGGGGAGAGGTTAACTGATATGGATGTGGACTTGTTAAAATCCATCAATGAAAGGCTTGCCAAACTTGATATCTTGGATATATTACGAGAGGACATCAATGCATTATGTACCAGTCTAGAATTCAGCCAACGTCAGATTGATGATCTAAGGAAAGAGAACACGGCGCTGAAAGGTACTGTAGACTCTATTCATAGCAAGGTGGAGGTGGTGCAAAGGGAGAACAAACAACGTACAGAAACCTTGCTTGATGTACAGTGTCGATCAATGCGGAACAATCTAATATTTTCAGGGATAACGGAGAATGACAACAGCAGAGGCTGTGAGGACACAGTCCGAGACTTTATGTCAACTAAACTAAAACTGCCCACTGATGTTGTGCGTAATGTCACTTTCTCCAGAGTCCATAGAATAGGTAAGGCCTCTGGAAATAGGCCACGGGCTATTATTGCATGTTTTGACAAATTTAAGCAAAAGGAAATGACGAAGAACATGGGCAAAGAACTCAGAAACACAGATTTTGGAATGAATGATCACTTCCCCACCGAGATCAAACTTGTTTTAAACACCAAGAAAACCAAAGTTATGTTGGTCTGTTCCACTAGGAAAAGGCCAAAACAGCATGGGATACAATTAAGTATGGAAGGAGTACAAATTGAAGAAGTGGCAGAAACCAAACTATTGGGAGTGCAGCTAATCAACTGCTTATCATGGTCGTCTCAAATAACTCATCTATGTAAAAAACAATATTAAAACAGCATGCATAATCAGAAGGATAGCTAAATATTTACCAGGAAAAATTATTCAGCAAATAACACAAGCATTAATTGAGAGTCAGGTGAACTACTGTTCTGTGGTCTGGGGAAATGCATCATCAAGTGAAGTTAGGAGGCTGCAGAATGCACAGAACAAAGCAGCAAGGATTGTTTTAAGGTGGAGATATGGTTCTTCTGTTGCAGTCATGCGCAATGTTCTTGGTTGGTCATCAATCGACAAAATAATTGAAAAAAACATGCTTATTTTATTTCATAATATACATAATTTAAAACGGCCAAGTTCTATTCACAACGGTATTCAGTTGGTAAGACAGACATTCCATAAATACTAGGAATAGATTGTCCACCATCTATGCGTTGTCCAGACAGAAAAGAGAAATAGGCAAAAGAACATTTCGAATTTAGAGCAATAAAGAAATGGAATAAATTAACTGAGCAAACTAGAAACCTTTCAATATATAAATTTAAACATTATTTTAAAACGATTTAAATATAATACATACAAATGTTGTGGGACTATAGTAGATGAAGAATCAATATTTTTTATATTGAGTATTTATTGGGTCATTATGTTAGTATATTATGTATGTTTGTAATAGTGTGTTATATGTGAAAATGTGTTTGTATTATAAATTGTATTTTAATGTTTAAGGACTCTTGGAAGATTAGTCCAAATGGGGACTAAAAGAGATCCAAATCAAATCAAATCAAATCAACTGTGTAGTGTCTTTTGCGCCATTCTCAGTACCTTTGTCTATCAAGACGCCATACCGGTTTAGCCCACTAGGGCACATCCCCTATCATTTCCTTGTAACCATATCTAGTTTGTTTGTTTGTTTGTGCATTTCTGTGATTAGTTAGTTAGTTAATAAATAAATCATTCAGATAATTGATGTATGGATGATTCATAGTGAAGACTGGGTTCGTGCAGATAACCAACAATTTACGACATTTGGAATGAGACTAACGTGAGTTAAAGAATAATTCATTAATTAGAAGACTAATTGATCAGATATTAAAATATCTGAAACTTACATTAGGAAAATTATAACTTTGTAATCTGAAGATTTTCCTTGGTGCCCTCACTTCCTAGTTAATTACATTTACATGATTAGTTTAATCACGTAATAATAATTACAGAGAATTGATTTGATAAAATAAGTCTTCATTTTAATGATGCCAAAGACACGACATAGTGCATCTGTAAAAGTTTGAGGGTCTTAGGGGCCAAGCCACATTTCTTTAGCCTCCTGAGGTTGAAGAGGCGCTGTTGCACCTTCTTCGCCACACTGTCTGTGTGGGTGGACCATTTCAGATAGTCAGAGATGTGTACGCAGAGGAACTTGAAGCTTTTCACCTTCAACCATTTCAGTGGCCTTGTGTTGTGTGTGGCTACCATGAGATTGAAAGGTTGGGGGATCGATTCCCAGCCAAGTCATTCCAAAGACTGTAAAAGTGGTACCCGGTGCGTCTCTACTTGGCACTCAGCATTAAGTAGATAGATTGGGGGTAATGCCCTGCGATAGACTCGCATCCGGTCCAATGATTTATATATATATATATACTAGATTTTGGCACTCCCTCCACCATTGTAAAAAATATTTTGGAAGCTATACAATTAATTTATGAATGTCTACATTTGTTTTTGACACGTTTATTCTATTACTGACACCTTCATGCATCTTGTTTATATTATGTGAGCTAAACAAACAAAATAAATATATAAAAACATTTTTGTTAAAGTATAATTTTATAAAGTTTTGTTACTGTCCCCACAACAACCAAATACTTACATTAAATCTTGTCTTTGAAACATTTAAATTAAATACTGTAGAATTTCATTAATTCCTATGGAGGACTGCTTCTTCTGAGGAGTGTCAATAGGGCCAATCGGTGGCTTCAAAGCCTCTCATTGGCCAATACACAGCATCAGCAATACAGGGTTTATACACATCATTGGTCCGGTCCAGGGGGTGTACTTGTACATCAAGCTGCCTCATGCCACAGAAACAGGAGATTGGCTCAAGTCAAGGCTTGTGCAAGGCTACTTACTTTACTACATTTCTCCAGCCCCTATTATCAGCTGTTTAAACCCCCCCGCCAAAATAAAAAAAAGTAGGGTGGTGACCAATTTGTTAGTTGAATCTCAGAATCATAACAATGTTTAAGGGAACTAAGGTCACACACAATGATACTGTCCAAACAGACAAGTAATTTAGACATTTTCCTTTATTTGGTTTTATAGTGGATTAAATCAAGTGCTGATGGAACTAGCTACCTGGCTAAATTTGACACATTTACAGAAATGTTGATTGATGTTAAATGTCCCTGTCAAATAAATGTTGTAAATGATGTTAAATCCTCTCTACACATTTTAACTATTATTCTACTGAGGAGAGGAGAACCTCCCAAGGAAAAGGATGCTTTTGGTCTTATTATGCCTGATGAAGAAGAGGAAGGGGTGGTCAGCCGTGAAGTGTTCCTCTCGGAACATACAGAACGCTATCATCCCAGCAGTGGCGGCTGCAGCCTCCGTCCCCTCCTCGTTCACCTCCACAAAGGCCTTATGGGCCACCGTAGACAGGAAGAGACCCCCCTTCCCATTCATCCCAGACAGGTCGGCCAAACCCCCGACGAACACATCCTTCATGCCCATCTGGACCAGGGGATCATTCAGCTCGTAGTCCTCCTCCAGTTTGAACTTGGGCAGATGAACTATGATGTCCGTGCCCGTGTCCATGTTGGACCTGGTGGTCCACTCGTCCAGTTTCTCCATGGTCAGCTCACTCTCCAGCTAAATGGTACACAGAGTTAAAACACAGTCAGTATAGTGAAAAAGAGTAGCGTTGAAACACAGTTAAAACACAGTCAGTATATAGAATAAGTAGCATTGATAACACTCCATACATCAGATGATAAATTATACTGTAGTTGTGTTTTCAGCAGCCTACCCGGGCCTGACCCAAGTATACCACCTAGTGGCAAACGATGCGCAAAAAATGCTGACTTGCATTGATTTTGGGCCACAAATTCTAAAATGTTAGCATTTGGATACAAAACCAAAGCATGGATTGCTGTCATACCTTGTCCATCGGCTGCTTACAGAGTAAGGAAACCAATGTCTTGTAGTGTAGGGAACAGAGGGACAGGGAAGCGAACCCTGGTCGCTGGTGTGAAAGGCAAACACCCCACGCATCAATCAACTATGCAGTTATAGGAGGCTGTGTACAGTATACCTTCACTAGAGGATCAGATCCGTCAGTGGCCTCCTCAGGCAGCAGGACAAACATACTGAGCTCCTGGTCCACATAGGGAAGCTCCACGATCTGGAGGTTATAGTCTGGGACGTAGTTAAAGGGGAACTTCTTCATCTGGTGCATCATCTGAACTGGCTTGCTCTCACTCTGAAAAATCAGATTATTATAGACAAGGAGAATGAGTTCATCTGAACAATATAACTCCCAATAGGCCTATACAGTATAACTTGAAAGTTTGTCTCTTGGATGACGCATAAATGTGTCAAACTTGTGCCTGTAACACTGCTAAAAAGAAGGCCCATGTGAAGCGAGCCATTGAACCCTTTTTGGTTTTAAATAGCACCATATCTTCTAGCAGTTTAGTATATAGTAAATCCTTATATTATAATTCCATTATTTCATTACTGAGAATAAATATCTATCTAAATATTACTGCCAATATCCACCTGGTTTAGTTTGAAGGTCATCTCTTTGGTGTCTTTCTGGTCAAATCTGTTCAGCCAGTTTCCTTTGAAGTAGATGGCATTGACTAGAGCCAGCCTTGTCATACCACTGACTGTCCCTTGCTTCAGCAGATCTTTGATTTTATCTGTAAACGCACACACACACACACACACACACACACAATTAAACAAACGAAACCAAAAGCAGCTCTGAAACCAGAGGTCCCATCTGGCATTAATGCTGTCGGTAGGCATAGACAGATTTATTCATCACATGTTCAGTTCCATGTTAGCTGATTCTGATTACAGATCTGATAGTTGCTGTTTTTCAATCTAATGTGTGTGTTGTTGTATTTTTGTTGTCCCCCCCCAATGTATTGCACTACACATTTCCCAACTGGGATAATACATGTGATTGGTTAACTGATTGATATAGTAAATGATGATACTTTCTGTCTGCTGCTCCACCCAGCTGTTGATCTGTCCTCTGGTCTCCTCTGCTGCTCCGAGGAAGTCCACTGCCTTCATATCTGCACGGTAGAACTTCTGGGTGGATTCTAAGAACTCCTACATCAGAGTGAAACAGTTCAATAAAAGTAAAGAGAAGTACAGTAGAACTTCTGGGTGGATTCAGACAGCAGACAGTAATAGCACAGTCAGTCTCAATAAATCCATTTTCGCACAGGACTAGTATTACTAGAGAACGTTGGGTGTCATTATTACCCCTGTATGCCTGCAAATGTAATAAGATTGTATAGATTAGTAGAATGTCTGGGTGGATTCTAAGAACTCCTATGGCAGAGTGAAACAGTTCCATAAGATTAACTAGCCTCATGTACACAGATGTATAATTAAGCATTAAATCCCGAGGGGGGGTATATGGCCAATATATCACGGCTAAGGGCTGTTCTTATGCACAACACAACGCTAAGTGGCTGGATACCTCCCTTGCCGTGGTATATTGGCCATATACCACAAACCCCTGAGGTGCCTTATTACTATTATAAACTGGTTACCAATGTAATTAGAGCAGTAAAAATAAATGTTTTGTCATAACTGTGATATACGGTTTGAAATACCACAGCTGTCAGACAATCAGCAAACAGGGCTCAAACCATCCAGTTTATAATCAATAGTAAAATGTATTAATTGATTGATAATATAATAGCAAATGTCTGATTTGCAGGTATTTTGTCCAATGCTATACCGAAGCAAAATGAAAGAGGACACATGTAAAGGGACTGTTACTTGCATGAAAAGTATAGTTTATAGTGAAACTCACGGTCAGGAAGTTGCAGGTCTTCTCTCCATACAGACGGTTGGCCAGTTTCAGGATGTAAGTTGCAGAGGGAGAGTTGATATCTGCATTGAGTGTCTGGAAATCTGTGTGAATGTCTTTGGTGAAGTTGAATGACAGAGCCTGGGGAAGATTCAGAGAAAAGAAAGATGATTATAATGACGATGATGATGACATTGATGATAATAGTGATGATGATTATAGCGATGATAATGAATAAAGCTTGGACTGTGTACATAAAAGGTAAAAGAGTGCAGAGTACCTTTCAGATACAAACAGACAGTCGTGATGCCATGTACGCTACTGTGGATTTACAGCTTTGCTTGGAATCTGACTGACTGAGCGTGTGCTTCCCAAATGGCACCCTATTTCCTACATTGTGCACTTCTTTTGACCAGGGGCAGTTTCCCAAAAGCCTCTTAAGGCTAAGTTCATTGTTAGAATGGTTATAATGATGAACTTAGCCTTAAGATGCTTTTGGGAAACCGGGCCCAGAGCCCTATGGTCAAAAGTAGTGCACTACATACGGAATAGGGTGCGATTTGGGGCGCAGGGGGGAGTAACCTGTGGGTTTATAGCCCTCTCCGTGGTTACTAGGTTGCTGTGTGTTCCCAGAGGTATATACTGCTGTGCTACAGTCTAAAGTACAAGCTGAGCAGCTCTAATCAGTTTGTCTTCTACATATAGACACACACCCTGTCACATTATCAGATGTCTGGAGAATGGGCCTAACGAGTACAAAGCTTCATGTTACCTACTATAAGGGTGTGTGTGTGTGTGTGTGTGTGTGTGTGTGTGTGTGTGTGTGTGTGTGTGTGTGTGTGTGTGTGTGGTGCTTATATACGGCAAGTGTGTTTTTCTCTGTGTATTACCTTTGCCATCTGAGAGGCTGTGTCTCTTTTAGCCCCCAGGTAGACCATGGCCAGAGCTGAGCTGATACTGAATGGGGAGATGAAGATATTCCCTGTGTTGGTCTGACCCAGAGTGCGGTACAGCTCCAAGGCAAAGGCTGTGTTAGAGCTGCTGAGAGACGCCATGGCTGATGACTGGTCTGTCTGGAGAACGGATGAAAGCAATGTTTGACATATGCAGTGGTGTAAAGTACTTAGGTAAAAATACCCCAACAAACTACATAAGAAGTATCTGTACTTCACTATTTATATTTTTTACATTCCTACTTTTTACTCCATACATTTTCCCTGGCACCCAAAAGTACTAATTACATTTTGAATGCTTAGCAGGACAGGAAAATAATCTAATTCACACACTTATCAACCAAACATCCCTGGTCATCCCTACTGCCTCTGTTCTGGCGGACACACTTAACACATGATTGGTTTGTAAATGATGTCTGAATGTTGGAGTAAATAAAAAACAAGTAAATGGTGCCGTTTGGTTTGCTTAATATAAGGAATAAAAAAGTATTTTTGCTTCTACTTTTGATACTTAGGTATATTTTAAACCAAATACTTTTAGACTTTTACTCAATAGTATTTTACTGGGTTACTTTTACTTGAGTCATTTTCTATTAAGATATCTTTACTTTTACTAGTAAACCAAAATCTTGAGGGGTCTGTCAAAAGTTTTGCTCCTAATCATATTCTCTTTAGTTTGCACTGTATATCCTACTCAATGACATTGGCAATAGTGAAGTGGCGATGGTAGAATGTAATCATACATTTTAATTCGGCACTCTGTGATCGCATATCAATTGCTATAGAAAAGGCAAAATATCCATAAATAGCCTACATTATTCTAGTCGGGAGCAACCAGGAAGCAGAGGATAATGTAACTAAAAAGATATTCAACAGCTGAAAGCAAAACTTAAGCCGTCAAATCACACAATTTGTGTTGTTTTTTGGATTAGAAAAAAGTATATACACCAACCATTCTGCTTCTCTCTGTGTGAAAAGATCGAAAATGCGCAGTTCCAGTGAAAGATAAACAAAACAGAAGTAAAGACCGCAACTACGCCTTCCTCCTGAGATAACTACAAAAAAGCGTTGTAAATATGCCGCATTATCCCAAATCATTTAGCGCGTCTTTTATATATCATACTCACTGCTCTACTTGTGCAATAAAACCGGGTGGGGACTTGGCCTTCAGCCCACTGCCCCCATTGGTTCTCGAGGTGGGGACTGGACAGGCTTGTCCTGAATTACATGCTAATTTTACGGAAGTCAGTTCGCCTATTGATAAATGACATGTATTTCTCACCAGGCTACTACTTACTACCTGCTGGACGTGTGTTCCTCTGGAATATCAACTTTACAGAGATATAGGCCAAAGATGATGGATAAATGAAGATGTCACACTTTTCTTCTTCTTCTTCGGGATTTTGTTGGCGGATCGCGTCTAATTTAAGGTGCATACACCGCCACCTACTGTACTGGAGTGTGAGGCCATTCATGGCCTACCTACATTAAATTCTTCGTGAAACGGTACAATATAATTGGAGAAAAGGAAAACTGACTTGCCTAGTTAAGAGGTTAAATAAAATAAATAAATAAAAACTGGGCTAGAATCATCCTTTACATCCTCGGTCCGAGGTGGTCCTCACTGCAGGAACTTCATCCTCACTCTCGTCAGGTTCCAAGTCTGAGCTACTGGAACACGTATCCCTCTTTGCAGTTGACGCCAACCTTCCTTTCCACACTCCTACACAGCACCTGCCGCCACATCTAATTCATCTTCACTCTCGTCCCTCTCCATTTCTTATGGTTCTTCCAAAAGTTCTGTGAAACCCCTCGTTCCATGTTTCTTCAACCATTTCTGCTGTTCTCCTTTTTGTCTTGTCCATCATCTTCTCGTTCACCTGATCTTTTAGAAGACCTGTGTAATCCCCCACTCCATGTTTATTAATAATATGCTCCACTTTCTTCCTTATTTCCTTTTCTCCAATCGCTCTCGTTCTCCAAACATTTCTCCCTGTGCAATCTCTCCAACGCCTACCCCTTGTCTTGAGCACGCGCAGGCATAAAAGGTTACGGTTCACTGCATGCTATTTGTGGAATCAGATGTCCCACTCAGACCATAAAATGGATAGGTTCCGGTCCGGGTAGCTCTGCCATTGGCACCAATCAATGATGTATATAGATCTATCTATAAATAATGGGGCCAAAGTGTGACATGGAATCAACATTTCATAATGGTTTGAAACAAAAATGAAAAGGATTTTCATACATTTCTAGAGGAATAAAAGTGAATATATGCAAATTGGCCCGACATCTTTAAGCAGGTTCATAAAGACATTGGCATGTCAAATTCAAGGAATTTCAGGGACTTATTCAAGCACTTCATTGTACTTTTCAAGGACGTCAATGTTATAGAATTGTGTCATTTCTATAATTGTACATAGGGCATAGTATAGAACCCCCCCAAAAAAGCATGCAATAAGTGTCCAAAATGTAGGCCATCACCACTCAGAATAATGAGCGGTAGTGCGTAAAAATAATCTGTCCTCGGTTGCATCACTCACTACTGAGTTCCAAACTGGATCTGGAAGCAGCGTCAGCACAACAACTGTTAGGCGGAAGCTTCCTTAAATGGGTTTCCATGGCCGAGCAGCGGCACACAAGTCTAAGATCACCATGCGCAATGCCAAACATCGGCTGAGATTGGTGTAAATCTCGTCGTCATTGGACTCCGGAGCAGTGGAATTGCGTTCTCTGGAGTGATGAATCACGCTTCTCCATCTAGCAGTCAGACAGACGAACATGGGTTTGGCGGATGCCAGGAGAACGCTACCTGCCCGAATGCATAGTGCACACTGTAAGGTTTGGTGGAGGAGGAATAATGGTGGAAGAGATTCATGACATTTAGACGATTCTGTGCTTCCATCTTTGTGGCAGTTTGGGGAAGGCCCTTTCCTGTTTCAGCATGACAACGCCCCTGTGCACAAAGCAAGGTCCATACAGAAATGGTTTGTCGAGATCAGTGTCAAAGAACTTGACTGGCCTGCATCTAGTGGAAAGCCTTCCCAGAAGAGTGGAGGCTTTAATAGCAGCAAAGGGGGAGCCAACTCCATATTAATACCCATGGTTTTGGGATGAGATGTTCGACTAGCAGGTGTCCACATACTTTTGGTCATGTAGTGTACGGTAGCCTACACATCATACATATGTAGCATACACAGCATATCAAACAAGCAAAACACAGACAGGCAGTCAATATTGATTTAAGGTTATTTTTTCATCATCATTGCAAACATTGGCTAAACAGGGGGCAGCCTGCTGGCTTTATGGCAGCATAACTATAAAGATTACATCACACAGAACCCTAATTGTTTTGCCGCAATGCAATGTGTAGACTGAGTCTTGCTTGTGTTACGGCAATATCCATTACAACAAACCGAGAAGGTTGGAGCCTTCATATACATTTTTGGAACGTTCGTTGAAATCACAGCTGTTCAGAAATATGAGGCAGAGACATAGGCTACATCATCATATCAATCAAATTGGTTGAGGGTTCAGAAGAAGGTGAGTAAAAAGAAAGAGAAACGTGAATGTGTGTGTAAAATAACACATGCATAGAACATGATTCAGATACTTAACACAGCGCCCCTTGTCTGTCATCCAGTTTATACATAAATCATTGGCACCAATGCATTAGCCAACAAGCTCTCACAGTCTCACGTCAGATTTAGACTTTCATCCATGTTTCTCAAACGTCAAATTTCGAAGGTGTTCCAAACGTCAAATTCCTAAGTGTTAGGTTACTTCTCTTTATCCTTCCAAGGTTAAGTTTAGGTATTAACTCCAAATTCTTAAGATTAGGCATTAACTCTGAATGGTTGAGGTAATCTAAAACAATTTTCTATCGCTGGATTAGAACATGCAACCTTTGTAACCAGAGGCAGATGCTTACACCCAAAAGCCATCCCTGCCCACAATACCTTAACAAAGCCAAAGCCTACTTGAAGGTAACAGCGCTCACTGTCGCCCCAGTGGCCGGTTTCCACGTCATCTCTCGACATCCTGAGACGTGGATGAACGTCCAATACTGACTTGTATCACGGATGACCTGTCTTGGATTAGCATCAGGGTCTGGTCTGCTTAGTTAATTGAACCAGAAATAAGGAGCGAGTGACATGCGTCATTTCCTCTTCAGTCTCTGATACAGATTATCCAAACAGGAGCCTCTTTCCTGAATATGGCCCAGGGAACACTTGACACCCAGGTTGAGTTTTTAAAGCTTATATTCATTATCTCCAGGACCACCTCATGATCAGCATATGTGAAATGGTGGGCTTCTACGTTTTGTAGTGTGGGTCTTGACTTTTTAATGATTAACACATACACAACTTCATAGCAGTCAGAATAGACAGATGCCATTGCCAGCCACACCTTGAAAGAACCCACCATTACTGTGCAGCCAGGTGACTTTTGTCCCCTCAAGTACATTCCTGCCTCCTTGTACACCCACACATAGGCGGCATGTGAGTTTCTGTCTCTGTCCTGTTTCGGTCTCCACCCTTTTCTTTCTTATCAGTCACTCCTAAGGAGGTAACCTATGGCAACCAATGGAGAACAAAGATGGCTGATTCTCTCTATCAATGCCTCGCCCCACCCTCCCTTTCCTCCCCTCTCTCCCGCCTCTCTCTCAGCTGAGGTCACTCTTGCTCTCCCACAGTACCGGAGCTCTCCAATAGTCTCACTGTAGACCCAAAGGTTTTAGACTGTCAGCCCTCTTCAGGAATTAGGACTCAACACAGACACGCAGTAGATAAGGGGGAGAGGAGGGAGAGAGGAGGGGAGAGTTAGGAGGGAGGTAGAGAGAGAGAGAGAGAGAAGGGGAGGGGAGAGAGGGAGGTAGAGAGAGAGAGCAAGGGAGAGAGAGAGAGAGACGAGAGAGAGACAAGGGAGGCCAGGCCAGAGGAGGCCAAACAAAATCAATCATAACCCATGAACATGTCAGTTGTGGTTTGCTAGCGTGCGGAATGATCAAGCTGGAATGAAGATGTTCCAAACCTGTCATTTCTGATATGTTCCACATTCTTACTCTGACTATTAAACACATACCACACACAGTATAGAGAGACAGATGTGTTTAACTTGAAAATGTATCTCTTTCCTTGATATTTGTGACGACAACCCCCTACAGTGTCATTTCAAGATGTGTATCCACGGACATGTCCGCTAGAGGGAGTCCTGTACAAGAGTGTGATATGTATTGGTACACCTTGTTGGACATGATGCATGAATGAGCCTCTGTCAGTCTTCTGGGTCAAGATGGCCTGGTTCGTCCATTATACCTTTCAAAGACGATGGTCAGAATATTGTACATGATCCCCTTACCCTTTATCGTTAGGGGGGCAGGAGGTGCGTTCCTCTTAGAATTTGTGCAGACTGCGTACATTAACAAAACCCTCGGCCTAAAGCACATCCACATTATTGGTTCGCGGATCAACTGATTGTTCACCCGCACCCTGCCCGCAATTGCTAATAACCCATCTGCAACCGTCCGACTACACGTGATAAAGTGAAAATATGACGCCCGCACCCAACCATAACCAGCAAATAAAATGCGCTATAGGCCACAGACTGCAGAACTATTTTTTGACAGGGGGTTCAGGATTTTTAGTTGTTGCCTGATTTAGATATGTTTCTGCTTATAATTTCCAACATTTTGGTAGGTTATTTGTTACTCATCTTGTCTAGAATTAGATACACGTAGCTTCTCTTTTGTTGTTATATGTTGCCCTAGAAGGCTAAATAAACCCTTGCTCAACAGAATAATGTAATAGATCGATAGAATGAATAATTCAATCTAGTTGACAGTCAAGTTCTCTGTCATCTTTCGTGGAGTAAAGATGTTTAGGAACTGGGGAGAAAATGCAATAAAGCAACAAAAAAAACGGGAAAGCGTTTCTGTGCAAAATGTCCAAATGACGCTTGACAGGTTGTAAGGAAAAATAAAGCAGTGAAAACGACCCAATCAGTGTTTCTGATAATATTTCAGTTCGGCTTCGATGCATATTTTATGTGTTTGAAATACGATCAGCTTTTATTATACTTCTATGATGAAGACAGCACCTTTACAGATGGTATCTAACTGAGCATTTCATTCTCTCAAGATGCAGAAATAAAGAAAACATATTTCTCCACTCCTGTTCCCAAGTCCAAATTTTTCCTACATTTGGTGTTTAATTTTACTGAAATAAATTATTAATTCTGCAGGAGTTATAATTAAGGCTATATCGCTATTTGCACGGGACTAGTATTACTAGAGAACGTTGAATGTCCGTTATTCCAGAGGCGAAATCTTTTTTAAGATACATTTTGCGATTTTCAATTCATTCGCAAAGTCGATACATGTAGGTCCTATACATAGTCTTTGCGCAGCACTTCGTGCAATTTATCGAATCAGTTATTGTGTTCTTGCTCAAACCGCGAGCAACACCTGTCAAACTCAGACATTTGGAAGACTTGAGTAAAGTTGGCAAACTACCCTGTGAGTAAAAGCAAGATAAGTGCTACAGACATCACATAGCTCGTGCAGGGTCCTTTGAAAAGAACAGCAGCTACACTACCACTGCAAAAATGGCAGTCAAAAGTTAAAAACTTTGAATGAATTTTGGGGATGTTATATTGGGAGGAACTATACTCACAATGGGGGATAAAATCAACTTCGGATAGGTGTATGTTGATAGCCTGATTCCAGACCTGTTTGTGATGTCTGAACGCATGACAATGAGTGACAAGGAGATGACATGACATACAGATCTGGGATCAGTCTAGTATGGTGGTGAGGAAACTACTGAAGATTCATCAGGATATAAACACGATCCCATGTCCATTCTCAAAGAGTGTCTGACGTTTTGAAACAGTCCTCATTGTTATTATGGCTTATGCATGACCCTGCTGAGATGCATACAATACAGGCCTATCATAAGGTCATGTGGACAGCACCTGGGATTCTTCCTTGTTTTAGTTATTTAACTCCCAACGTCCTCTAACAGGGGACGTTTAGGGACACCCTGATCTGTGTCTCACACACACGCTTATAAGCTCCCATCACAAATGACTAAACAAATAAAGGCCTACAGATGACTCTATCCCCTAAAGCCTGGCGATCAGGCTGCTGTAGAGTTGACACAATGCTGTGACACACCACGAGACACAGGTTGCGTCTCAAATGGCACCCTCTTCTGTACATAGGGTATTACTTATGACCAGGGACCATAGGACTCTGGTCATAGTAGTGCACTATGTAGGGAAGAGGGTGCCATTTGAGACGCACACAGTGAGGGAATAACAGACTAAATCCGGTAGTAGGCTAGGTAGTGGAAGAAAACACACCTACTACTTCAAACAACCAACAAAACGTTTCCTTGAAAGAGAATAAACAAGTACATGATGATCAGTTTGTTCCAGAATAACAGTGAAAGAGTTAAGATAAAGCCAAACTCCAGGACATGTTACCTGTTCTGAACATCAGTCTGTAAGGACAGGCTAGCCGTCTATATTATACCACAGGAAGGTTATTAGAGCTCTAGGACAGCTTACCTGTTCTGAACATCAGTCTGTAAGGACAGGCTAGCCGTCTATATTATACCACAGGAAGGTTATTAGAGCTCTAGGACAGCTTACCTGTTCTGAACATTAGTCTATAATGACAGGCTAGCCCATCTATATAAGACCACAGGTAGGTTATTAGAGCCTCAGTCTTAACCTCTATGGTTTAAGTTATCTGCACCAAGTGTGTGTGTGTGTGTGTGTTTGTGTCTGCGTACGCGCTTATTTGTGTGTTACTGAATAGTGCTTGAGGTGAATAGTTCAGGGTGGGTCACTGGGCACTACAGCTCACCGAATGTTTATGGAATTAATCTCCCTTTAAATGGTCTGTAGAAGTGAATGTCCTCTTTACAAGAAACTGAATCAGGTGCTGCGTGTTTGATACAACTGTTGAAATCTCTCTGGTGACAGGAGTGAGTTGTGTCCCAAATTGCACCCTCTTCCCTATGCAATGCACTACTTTTCACCAGTTATAAAGGAAATAGGGTGCCATCGGGCCCTGGTCAAAAGTAGTGCACTATATAGAGAATAGGGTGCCATTTGGGACGTAGCCAGAGACAGGTGCCTGTGGTGCCCGAGACCTCATCCTGCAGTGACCACCGTGTATTTCTGTCACCTAGTGCGCCACTGCCGTGGAGTGTCACTCAGATTTCTGTGCCCATGCATCAAAACGTTTAGTCTAACGTCAGTCAACGGATTCAGTGGAAACGATACACACTCTTACCACAGAATCACACAGGCTAAATTTGAAGTTCATATCGGATGATGTCAGTGCAGACTAGTAGGCCTTTCCTAACCAAGAGTGGCGATCTCAACCATCAGCATCAAATAGCTGTGGCATATCAACACCTCACTTAAAGTGGCACGCCAGTCTCCTTTTCACCTCATTTAACACCTGACTTAACAAAGGCACATCTCAATAGGTGGTCCAGGTATGTCATGACAGTGGGGGTGGGCCTTTCCTCCTTTGTTCTCTATTGCTCCTCTAATGTTCCTCAAGCAAGGGGGAGGCCGATGACATCATGACTTCCCATCAAACCAACTCACTGAATGCCCTACTCCTTGAAGTTTGCAATATTTTTCTACGCTTTAATGTGTGTAATTTACTATATTTAGAGAAAGGGGATACCTAGTTGCACAACTGAATGCATTCAACTGAAATGTGTCTTCCGTATTTAACGGAGGTCTGCTTTAATCGACATCATCAGCACCCAGGGAGCAGTTATGGGGGTGAACTGCACTGCTCAAGGCCAGAACAGCAGATTTCCCACCTTTCCAGCTTGAGGATTCAAACCAGCAACCTTTCGGTTACTGGCCGAACGCACTTAACCGCTAAGCTACCTGCCGCCCTGGGATATCACTTCAACAGGAAAAGTTCAAAAATCACAGGAGGACGTCTTTAAAGATGCCCTATCAAACTTCTGTATAATTTCAGCCAGTAGTTTTGAAAGTGGTGCTCACCAGCCAAAAGCGGTCCCTGTTTTTTGTGTACTACGTCTTCAAATTGTGTACTACATCCATTTCGTATGATATGTTACAAATCCAATTTGTACTATATGTTACGAATTTGTTGTTCTTATGATCGTGGAGTGCATCTTTAACCACAGACAGGCGGTATCAAAACACGTCTTATTTCCCAGATGGCGCAGTGGTCTAAGGCACTGCATTGCAGTGCTAGCTGTGCCTCCAGAGACTCTGGGTTCGAGCCCAGGCTCTGGCGCAGCTGGCCGCGACCGGGAGGTCCATGGGGCGACGCACAATTGGCCCAGCGTCGTCCGGGTTAGGGAGGGTTTGGCCGGTAGTGATATCCTTGTCTCACTGCGCACTAGCGACTCCTGTGGCGGGCCGGGCACAGTGTGCGCTGACCAGGTCGCTAGGTGTACAGTGTTTCCTCCGACACATTGGTGCGGCTGGCTTCTGGGTTGGATGTGCGCTGTGTTAAGAAGCAGTGCGGCTTGGTTGGGTTGTGTTTCGGAGGACGCATGGCTCTCAACCTTCGTCTCTCCCGAGCCCGTACGGGAGTTGTAGCGATGAGACAAGACAGTAACTACTAACAATTGGATACCATGAAATTGGGGTAAGAAAATTAAAAATACACATCTTATTTCACACCACAAATGATATCAAATCCCTGCATTTTAGTATTTGTGGAAGATATAAACCCTAGTCCATGCATGCATGCACAAAACATGATGGTCAGACAGCTTTCATGCTCAGACTCAGCGTATCCAACACACACACACACTGCATCTTAGTGCTAGAGGCGTCACTACAGACCCTGGTTCGATTCCAGGCTGTATCACAACCGGTCGTGATTGGGAGTCCCATAGGGCAGCGCACAATTAGCCCAGCGTCGTCCAGGTTAGGGTTTGGCCGTTGTATGCCGTCATTGTAAATAAGAATTTGTTCTTAACTGACTTGCCTAGTTAAATAAAATACAAAATAAAAACACACACAGAGCTGTGACCTTCTGATAGATCCCACAGGAATCTGTCCTACTGCTTCTGATGGAGATTCCAGGCAAGATTAAGTACAACCACTAGCAAACTGTGTCAGGTTATACTGTTTTTCATCTGTCAACACACAGACAAACACACACCCATGCCCCCCCCACACACACAAATTCAGTGATTTATATAGTGCAGCAATGCAGACAGTTAACACGCCATCTCAGGTTCCACATGCATCCAGAATACCATACAGTTAATATGGAGATCTATAAATTGCTTGAACTAACTGTAGGCTCCACAGCCCCAGCCAGACCTGCCCCTTGAGGGGCTCAGTGGCGCCTGCTGCTGGTGCTTCTTGTCTTGACTTATAAACTGAATTGCTGTGGCCTAGGGTTGTTCAGCGGTCTAAGCTGCTGTCTCTGACACACACACACACTGCTGCAGCATGGGTTTGATTCTGGCACCCTAATATTTCAGCACAACTCCCCTCTATCTTTCCTCTCTATCTATCCTATCCAATAAACAGAAAATACAAGGAGTGGGACTGCTCCATGCCTTTAAAAAAACAAATAGCATTGCTCTCTCAGAACTGGGCAACAAGGTTATAAGACTCTCCAATGAGTGTTCTCTAATGACCTGTATCATTTAAAGTGCTGTAGAGAAATTAAACCCATCTGACGTTGTAGCCCTTGAAGACTAAACTTCTAAAGAATTTAGAAGACATAAAAATACAAGATATCGCATTCAGTAGAAATATAGGACTTGTCATGCATATCATACTGTAGGTGTATCATTCAGGACAAATCCAAGCAGTGTAGCATATGATAAGCATGACATCTTACAGGACTACTATACACAGAGCCTCATGACCAGTAATACTACAGGATGCCACTATAACGGACACTAATTAACGTTGGGCTATCTTTAGTCCGACCACAAAGGCAAACATTTATCTCAATGCCAAACACAGGGGCCTGGAGAACAGCACTGCTAAACACTGTTGGGTTGGAACAGATCTGTATGTCAGAGAGAGACAGAGTTAATAAAGGCTAGTGTTACGAAAACAGCGAGAGATAGAGAGAGAGAGTGATAGAGGACATGAAGAGGGAGGGGGCACAGAGAGAAAGAGACAGAGAAAGAGGTGTGCGAGCGAAAGAGAGAGAGAGAAGAGATATTTAGAAAGAGAGACAGGTGTGTGCATGTGTGAGAATGAGAGCTAGAGAGAATGAGGAGATATAGAGGTGAAGGGAGAATATATAGATTAACAGACATGGGGGTTTAGAGCAGTGAGTGCCAGTGACCCTTGGGGTTAGAGGTTGTCCAGCTGGACCATAAAAGTACTAAATATACTGAGGCCAGGTGGAGGGGGCCTTCCCACTCATAGCTTTATGAGCAACCATTAACCTTATGGGTAAACCTTATGGGTATCCTTATGGCCAACTATCCTGCACCCATTACACATAAACCATGACCTATAGAGAAGCAATGCATGGGTAAAATCAATGGGAAAGCCAAGCCAGAATAAAAAGCCATACTACATACACTACAGTTAAAACGTTTGGTGGTCACTTAGAAATGTTCTAGTTTTTGAAAGAAAAGCAATTTTTGTCCATTAAAATAACATCAAATTGATCAGAAATACAGTGTAGACATAGTTAATGTTGTAAATGACTATTGTAGCTGGAAACGGCAGATTTTTTATGGAATATCTACATATGTGTACAGAGGCCCATTATCAGCAACCAATACTCCTGTGTTCTAATGGCACGTTGTGTTAGCTAATCCAAGTTTATAATTTTAAAAGGCTAATTCATCATTAGAAAACCCTTTTGCAATTATGTCACAGCTGAAAACGGTTGTTTAAGAAGCAATAAAACTGGCCTTCTTTAGACTAGTTGAGCATCTGGAGCGTCAGCATTTGTGGGTTCGATTACAGMCTCAAAACGGGCAGAAACAAAGKARTTTCTTCTGAAACTCGTCAATCTATTCTTGTTCTGAGAAATGAAGGCTATTCCATGTGAGAAATTGCCAAGGAACTGAAGATCCGGTACAACGCTGTGTACTACTCCCTTCACAGAACAGCGCAAACTGGCCCTAACCAGAATAGAGTGTGTGGGAGGCCCTGGTGCACAACTGAGCAAGAGGACATGTACATTAGAGTGTCTAGTTTGAGAAACAGACGCCTCACAAGTCCTCAACTGGCAGCTTCATTAAATAGTACCCGCAAAACACCAGTCTCAACGTCAACAGTGAAGAGGCGACTCTGGGATGCTGGCATTCTAGGCAGACAAATTATGTATGACATTGTGGTTACAATAAAGAATGTAGCCCATCATGCAAATGTTTCCTATTAGCAGGACACAATACTTTTTATAGCCCGGCTACTGTTGTGAAAATCCCTCAACTTGCAATGTATTCGATGCTTAATTACTCCAAAGTGTTACATTTCTAACTCAAAGCAGCATTTCTTCATCAACATCTTTATGCTTTCGTTAATCTTCTTGATCTTCTTCCTTTTGTTCTGTAGCAATTTTYATGCAATTGCTCAAGGGCCATGGTTGATTCGTCTGTTAAAATGACGTTATTGAATGTCTCGCCAGCTTTGATCAATGCCTGGGCCTGCAGAACGCAAAGTTCTTTGTCAGACGAATCATTGGGTCGAATCTACAGAAATGTTCTCATAATTAAAAAATATATATATAAAACATATCTTACCGAGCCTTTCCATAAGTCCACTCAAGTTTCTTCAACTGTCTTCTGACTGTGATTAGAGCGATGTTGATGTTGTGCCATGATGCCAGCAGATTCCAGACTGCATTTGCAGATCGCCCATCATCTTCATTCATCAGTGAGTCAATGGCTTGAATAGTCATTAACTCACTCACAGGTTGAAAAGGGCAAGGAACGAGATGGAGTCACAATCCATGCCAGACACACCTGTGAGCTCTGGAACTCCACCTCCAACAGGCAGAGTCAACATACAGTACAGTACGTGGCGGGTTCGTCAGGTTTTCGGTTCACCCTGACATTTCCATTCCTCTTCTGACAACAGAACTTGACCAACAGCTCACCAGGCACAGCAAGGGCCGCCCGGACCGTTATGCTGTTCTGTTATTCCAAGGATGTGTAACCGAAAAGAGATACCATGAGTGGACAGAGAATGTGGACAAAGAATACATAGCCTTCCCGCTGTGGACGTCTATTTCAACACCGTTTGGCGCTGCTCTGAGACAAGCATGGAAAAACGAACATTTTCAAATATTCCATGATATTCTTAAGATACGTGTTGACTGAATAAAAGCAAGTGATGTCTGCTAAATAATCAAGCTAGGTTTCTCCAGAAATAAATAGTTCTAAATAACAAACTGGCTTTATTTACAAATTAGTGAGAATGTCTCACCCCATGTTCAAGAATGGCCTTTTTCCTCTCTCACTCTAGGTTAAATGAAAACAAAATCTCCAAAATATCATTACTTTTTAAACAAAGCGATTATTACTAATTAATTTAGAATTATATAAAAGCCCCTTAGATATTCTCAGAGATCCTAACGTAAAATGCCCCTTAGATATTAATATAGAGTCCTCCAATCCTCTAAATGTAAATTGTCAGAGAATCACATCATTGAAAAAAATATTTTTAGATATACTGTTAAATGGTGTAGGTCTTACTTATTTAAAGAGCATATTGAAGTTAGAAGCAAAAGCCTACAAATAATTTAGCGCCGTTCCGCGCTGCTCTTGTAATGAATACTCATGGAGAACGTGTAGATTGACGCGCAAAGCGCGGCAGGTGTTAATTTCGCTTTCGTAGAAGGCAGGAATCGTGGTTGCAGGCAATGGTTATACACAGGTAGGTAAACAGGCAGGTGAATCAAAACTAGGACTGAAGGCTATAACTGGTTCTCACAAATGAGCTAGGAAAAGGCTTAGTAGATTCAAAACGAGCAATACCTCACAAAGGCACAAACATAATGAACTGAACTAAATAAGGAGCTGATGAGACCAGGTGAGTAACTAACACAGGTGAAATCAATGAACAAAAATAAAAGACAGGGCTATGTTCAAGAACACAAAGAAACTGGGCTACGTTCAAGAACACAACAAAACAGAACACAGGGTTGACTAAGAAAATAAATACAGAACCTTACAGCTCTGAGGCAAGCATTGGGACTGGTCTGGATAAATCAATTAGATTTTTTTTCTCACTTAATCTCCATTTGGGTATTGGTTAGACAATAATTAGAAAATGATGGTGCAGAAATGTTATGCTCTTAGAGTAACCTTTATTTAACTAGGCAAGTCAGTTAAGAACAAATTCTTATTTACTAGAACAGCCTACTCCTTCCTCCCGTTGTACAGCGCCATATTTTCCATTCCCATCCTAATGGAAACCCTGATTGTTTCGTTTTTCATTTTTCTCTGAATAGAAACAGCATAATATGAATCAAATTAATTAAGCCACATTTCTTAAAATCAATCCCATATACTATGTTATTACAAAAAAGGTGTTACATTCTCTGGTAATGCCAATACGGAGACTATCAAACGCTTCTCAAAGATGCCCTCTGGTGGTCAAACTAACAATAA
The DNA here is from genome assembly GCF_002910315.2 of Salvelinus sp. IW2-2015. Taxonomy (NCBI): domain Eukaryota; kingdom Metazoa; phylum Chordata; class Actinopteri; order Salmoniformes; family Salmonidae; genus Salvelinus; species Salvelinus sp. IW2-2015. Next base: position 31,940,730 of record NC_036856.1, read on the forward strand.
CTTGAATTAACAGAAAAAATGGCTGACAAATAGATAACGTGCCACAGAAGGCTGCAGCTGCCCGCAAGATGTGCCGCAGTATGACGCAACTTTAAAAGAGGAAGCACTGTGTGGGTTTTGATAATTGCGTTGTTTGCTCTATAACCTGTTAGTTCATATGCCTTGCAGCTGTGATATATAGGCCCAAGGACGAGACAATAAGAAGACACAGTGGCAGAATAATTTCAACCGCACCTTCGTTTCATTACAAAACTGGAGATCAACATCTGTCTGGTGAAGTCCACAAAGCATATTGTTTGTAACAAACAGTTACATGACCTACTACAGCATGTTCAAGCAAGTTAATGTTTCTGAGATTTGCAGACTACTAAACAACTATTGATTTAGAACCACAGAGAGTTACTGCAAGAAAATAGGAGCTGCCTCCACTAATCCAGCACCATATCAACTTCAACTTCATAAAATCATCTATGTTTGTCTAATACAGTGACAACTAAAAGATACCGAAAATGATTTTGTCCAATCAACGTAAGCTAAATATGATTTGGCTGTCCATGGTTCGGATTTCTCTGTGTGTGTGTGTGTGTGTGTGCAAGTAGAAAAAACAGGTTGACTCACTAACCCTACTTGTAGAGAAATGCCAATGCCATCCTTTCATGTTGACGAAACGGTATATGACATACAGAAACGGTCTATGACATACAGTACACTTTTAGTTTTTGTTGTCAATGGCTACCTGGCTAAAATGCTTGCTCACTAGCATAACTTCCTTTCATGGGCAACGATGACCCAGCAAGTTAACATTAGCTAGTTAACATTAGCTTAGTTAACATTAGCTCGTTAACATTAGCTTACTAGATCTAGCTACACATTGAACTTTGAACACATTGAACTATCCTCTCAGGCCAGGGACACAATGTAAGAACTTATGGTTGGATCAGATACTCTGTTTTAATCATTGGCCAGTATGGAGAATTAAGTAAAACCCACAAGTCCAAATTGATACCTCCATCCATGGCTAATTTAGGGAAGGGACAATTTTAGCTAGCTAGCTAGTCACCAGAGGACAACAACACAACGAGATGCAACAATATTTTTTTTTCCTGTTATTTGATGTTTTGTTCTCAATGTGATGGAATTGGTGAAAATCCAAACTGACTTCACTTAACACTTTTTTTGGGGTGCACCAGGACCATTCACAGTTGAGCTCACTCAGTTTAGCTCAACGCTGATTGGCTATTATTATTTATTTTTTTCACTGGTGTCACAATTCCAAAAGTGGTGATGAAGGAGTCATGCGCAGAGAGCAGGGTAGTGAGAAGCAAGTGGATTTAATATTCCAAAAGAATATAACGAGACGGCTACGCCACACATACAAGGGCGCGTCAAGTACAGTCCAAAACAAACAGGACAAAATCCACATGGAACAGACACCACAAGAAAATACGACACCACAAACAGAAAAACAAGCCCGCACAAAAGTCGGCGGGCCAACTGGGTTTAAATAGCCCACAATAAACCTAAACACAAAACAGGTGTAACAAATCAGACAAAACTAAATGAAACAGAAAAGGGGATCGGTGGCAGCTAGTAGGCCGGAGACGACGACCGCCGAGCGCCGCCCGAACGGGAAGAGGCACCATCTTCGGCGGGATTCGTAACAACTGGCTTCCCTTGCATTTAATTCTACGGGTGGCAACAATGTCATACTCTTTTTGACCAGACAGCATCAGATAGGCCTAGATGGGCTACACATACAGAGAGGTGCTGTTTCGCTCGCTCGGATGCCTTCTCAGGAGAGATACATTCAGCCTCTTGCGAATTGAAGGAAAATTATGAAACAGAGAGACGAAAGATACATTATTTGAATACTATTTGAATATATTTATATATTTATATATATATTTGAATATATTATTTGAATACACAGGATCTATATTCTTATATACATTTTTAAATGTTGATCCTCCCCTGTGGTCATGCCTTTAAACCCCCATCATCTCTCTCCCTTATTTCAACCACTCTCCAGTTGTCAGCCCTCTGTTAACCTCATCTCCCTTACACCTCTCTTGCTGTCCCCCTCCCCCTCCCCCTCTCCCTACTCCCCACCCCCTCTCCCTCATTCAGAGACTCATGGCACTTCAGCATTCCAGGCATTCCATTTTAACAAGCCACATTCCCTGGAAGACTTCCTCATTCCCATCTGTCCCTGTTGTCCCAGGAGTGAATGGAGGAGCAGAGAGATAGAGCCTCTTCTTATCTAGTTCATACCCCTCCTGCCTCTCCAGTCCCATCAATCCCTTCGACCCCTTCCCTTCTTTATATCTCCCCTACCCCTCATGCCCCCTCCCTCCCTTTCCCCACCTCCTGATTCTGTACCCCCAATATCCCCCTCCCAGGACCTGCCCTTCATGCCCCCTCCCTTCTTTGTACCCCTCCTCCTACTTTCCCCTCCCTTCCTTCTCTATACCAACACCTGCCCCTCTCCTCCTCCTTCTCCCTCCTAACCCCTCCTCCCATTATTTTCCCCCTCCTCCTCTTCCTACCTCCTAGCCCCTCATCCAGTTATACCCCTCCTCCTTGTCCTCCTCCTCCTCACCCCCGCCATACTATAGACTGATGTCCTTCAGGGCCCCACTACAGAGCAGAGTGACTCTTACTCCAGCCCTGTACACTGAGCTATCTCACTGTATACACAGAGGGGAGAGAAGTGGACATCTATAACCTTGTCTGTCCCCCCAGAGCTCACCTGAACACAGAGGTATACACTATAGTGTGACTCTTACCTAGACATCACCACGACTACCACTCACGAAAGGAGAGAGGGACAGGTAAACAGACGGCTGGAGGAAAAAAGGGACCACATCGATGAGAGATATGGGTGGGAAGGAGAAGAAGACTGTAGGCATTACCAATGTGCCAAAATACCAGGGGTGAGTGTCACTATATCCAGTTTGCTTTAACAAATGGACTCAAATGAGACGTGGAGATTTCATTGTCTTGAAATGTACAGCTGTGAAAAAAGTGGAAAAATAAGACTTTTGATAATGCAAAACAATAATGAAAACAATCAGACCTTTTGATACATTTGCATTCTGGTATGAAATTAGATCAGAGCAAATTACAGTAGTTTTAACATCTTGATAGCCTTTGCTGTAGGTCTCTCTCTGTTATTCTACAGAGGTTCCGTGCAATCTCATGCGTGCACAATAACCATGCTGTGAATGTTAGCACCTCTTTCCCTTTGGTGTTGGTTGCATCCCATGCAAGGTGATGGCTAACAAGAAACACTGCACAAGAACACTCACAGTTTAGCTATCATACATTTAATGGTGCCCCATGAAACATTTCACAGATATTTTTTAAACTATTGGCATACAGGATAGCCCTTAGTGAAGGTTAACATGCAAATAAAAACATTATTTGCATGCATGTGAAGTCATTATATTGTTAACATTTCGACTCGAAAATGAGTACCACCAGAAAATCATGAAGGCTCTTCTTTTTGTCATACTGTGTACACTGAAGGTAGCCAGCAAGCCACTCTGACAGGAAACAAACTTCAGAACTTCATAGGGTGATTTTTTTTTCTCTATCACAAGGAATGTATTATTTCACCTATCCCTTGTTGTCTATATCAAGACTATATTGGGTATTAGCATATACACATTTTAGAAAATCAAAACAAATTCAATGAATATTTGATGCAAATCAGAATTATTTACCTGACAGTATTGAATCGTTATTGAATGGAACCTTTCATATTCAATAATACTAGATGCTGTATAAGCTACTTCTCAACCTCACTTTTTCACTTTATCAATGTAATTACTTGTGCTGCAAATAATGAATGAGCAAATGAGTGGAATAACAACACTTACAACGCAGACTGTACAACATCAACAACAACACGTACAGCTGCTACAGTTTACATGTCTACACAGAGAGATACATATGCAGAGGTTTACAGCAGGGAGATGTGAGATGTGACTTTCCACCGTGATTATTTTTGGTAATGCTGAAATGGGTCCATCTCGTGCGTACTAAAAGAAGAACTCTGTCTGCTTTGTTTTCTGCTGTTGAACGGAAAAGTACATTGGGTGGGACTAGGAGAGGGGTACAGTTACACTCTTCTGCAAGGTTGCTTGGCTGTCACCGGTGTGATGCCCCCCCACTGTGGGGTGCAGGAACAGTATTCACAGTGCAGTGCAGAACAGTATTCACAGTGTGAGGGCAAGGAACAGTATTCACGATAAGGTGACAGAACAGTATTCATAGTAGGTGCAGGAACGCGTATTCACAGTGAGCAAAAAAGACGTGCAGGAACAGTATTCCAGTGAGGTGCCGGAACACGGAAACATAATAAACAGTAGATATGGACTACACCAAAACAACTAAGGAAAGCTGTGGAAGGAAGGAGAGTAAAACGGAGGAGAAAGGGAGTGATGATTTTTTTCTACAACCTACCTTCTAAAATCACAATGGAGATAATGGCTTATAACATGTCATTACACAAGATATGTTTATACGGTTTATTTAACACAAGATAATGTTTATTACATGCTTCATTACACAGATAATGTTATTACGTGTTCATTACACAAGATAATGTTTATTACGTGTTCATTACACAAGATAATGTTTATTAAGTGTTCCATTACACAGATAATGTTTTTACGTGTGTCATTACACAAATAATGTTATTGTGTTCAGTACACAAGGATAATGTGTATTACGTGTTCATTACACAAGATAATGTTTATTTAAGATTGTATCATTACATCAATTATATTGTTTATTAATTGTTCATTACACATAGATAATGTGTATTACGTGTTCATTACAAGAAGATAATGTTTATTATCGTGTTCATTTACACAAATAATATTGTTACATGTTCATTACACAGATAATGTTTATTAAGTTGCATTACAACAAAGATATTGTTATACGTTTCATTACACAAATACTGTTTATGTAAGTGTTTTCATTACACAAGAGAATGTACTTAAGTGTCATTACACAAGATATTGTTTCATTAAGTGTTCATTACACAAGATAATGTGTATTACGTGTTCATTACACAATAAATAGTATATTACGTGTTCAATTACACAAGATAATGTTATTCAACGTGTTCATTACACAATAAATAGTTTATTACGTCGTTCATTACACAAGATACTGTTTATTACGTCGTTTCATTACACAATACATGTTTATTAATGTTCATTTTACACAAGATAAAATTTGTTTACATGTTCATTACACAAGATAATGTTTATTTAAGTGTTCATTACACAAGATATTGTTCTTACGTGTTCATTACACAAGATACTTTATTTAAGTTTCATTACACAGATAATATTTATTAAGTGTTCATTACACAAGATAAGATTTATTAAGTGTTCATTACACAAGATAATGTTTATGTATGTGTTCATTACACAAGATAATGTTTTATTACTTAAGAAGAGACCAAGATTGAAAACATAAATGATGGCTTTGACGTAGTTGGACAGAGTATCAGCACTACACCACGACATAGATTTTGGATGTTTACATTGGAAAAGTGTTACTACTAGTCATGTTCTAAGGACCTAACACCCTGACCTAAAAACCCCATCCACATCCTACCATAGAGGTGTTTTAAGCAGGACAGTTGTAATCAACACTAAACTGTTAACATAGGGGGGTTTTGGCATAGGGGCGTGATCGATGTAGTGAAAACTATCTCCTCAGTATTACCAGCGTTATTTCCCAAACTGGGTTTCTGGGGTACGCAAAATCGCGCGTCTAGAGTGCAGATCAGCTCACCTCCACACACTCAAAAACTCGTCTGATAAAAACAGCGTAATTCACATATTTCAAACAGTCATTTATTTTTCCAACGGGCTATACATTTGTGAGTTTTTTCTCGCCTGTAGTACGCCGCGTTTCACTCGACAAAAAACTACAATTACGACATTTAGTGGGTCGTGCAGCAAATAACAAACACAATGTCCAAATACAGGTAGCCTAGTACAAACAATAATCTAACATCCAATCCACATATTAAACCGTTACTCTCTTAGGAATTCCACTAACGTCCGTATGTAGCCAACGTAGACTGCTGCATCATTCCGTTTACTCGAAAATCGATAAATTGGTTAAAAAATAGTAAGCGCCCATAGAGACACATTACCAGCTCTACTGTTAGTTACTCTTACTACCATGCAGTACTACACTGCACCTGTCGACGACACAGTTGTTTTGCTTCCATGAGCACATCCAATGCCAGCAATCAGTAATTCTACACTTTGTGTTAGTCCTCAAGCTACAGTAGCATGGGACACAGACAGTTGTGAAACTGATGCAGCCGGGAAAGCACAACAACAGACAGGACGCTGGACCATCGAAGAGCGCCACACAAATTGATGCGAGCACACTATCCGATTGATTCACTTATATTGGGAGTAGTGCCTCCCTCAGCCACAGTATTGTGCAAAAATACTATCTCACAACTCGATAAACCTTCACTCTCACGCAGACATTTAAAACAAAACATGCCAATTTTAAAAATAAGCCCACCAGAGTTTTTTGACGAGAATTAAGACGACTTTCGAGGTAGTAAGGACAAAATGTATAAAAGCAACAGATACCCATTAATAAGAAGGCTAGAAACATTCTATTATGGCTGAACACGGTGCTAGGACAGGCAGAGACCCATACTATTTGGAGACTTCATTCTGCCTGCGCCGCAGATAGGCCGGATGGACAATGCTGGGGGAAAAGGCCAAAAAAAACTATACAGACAATGCCTTCATCAAACAACCACTGTTTTCACGATGCAACCACTGTTTCTACGAACAGGAGAGATATTTTAAGTACTGGACAAGCTTGTGACATCGAATGGACTTTGTTGTCAAGATGTGTTTGGTATCTGTACTGAGGACAAAAGCCATGACAGGAGACTTAGTGGAGTGGTAATGTAACGTGCAAGGCAGATTGCTCCGACGCCATTGGGTTACACTCAGCATCCACCAAGAGGCTCTGGCGGCCCAAAAGGGAATGCTCTGACAGCTTGAAAGATTTTTGGAACCACTACAGGAAAATTGTTAACTTTGTTTAAAGCAAGGCCCCTGAACTCTTCGTGTATTTTCTGCACTATGCAATGATATGGCAGTACAACATACAGAAGTCACGGTTATCAAGGGGCAAAGTATTGAACTGAGAGACAAGCTTAAAGTTTCTTACTGACCATCATTTTCACTTGTCCTGACCGCTTGCACGATGACGAGTTTCTCACACGACTGGCCCCTATCTGGGTGTATTTTTCGGCCTGAATGATCTGGAATCTAGCATTGCAGGGACTCTCCGCAACTATATTCAAGAGCGGACAAAATTGAAGTGGAGGGACTATGGAGTTAAGAAGTGGTATCTTGCTTCTCTGTCTGCAATAACAAGGACAACGAGACAGGCGTCTTTCCATCATGTATTGAGTTTTTTGTCGTGCAGAAATGACTCAGCTTACGGACAATGTCAAATGTGACCTGAATCACCTGAGTGAGTTAGGTGCACAATTACGCAGGCTACTTTTCACGAACGGATGACACAAACAACTGGATCGTTATCCCTTTCTTCATGGCCCCTGCCTCCAGTTTCCAACTTAACCGATATCTGACAAGGAGAGCCCATCGAAATTGCAACAAGCGGTTCTGTGAAAATTTTAATTTCAATCAAAAGCCACTGCCAGATTTCTGATTGGGCTGCGCTCAGATATCCTGCCTTGGCAAATCGAGCTGTTAAGACACTGGGCCCCTCTTGCAACCACGTACCTATGTGATGAGTGGATTCCTAGCCCTCACTAGACTGAAATGAAAAATACAGGACAGACTGTGTGTGGAAAATGATTTAAGACTGAGACTCTCCCCAATACAACTCAAACATTGCCAGAGTTATGTGCTCCTTCAAGCACACCCTTCTCATTAACTGTGGTGAGTTATTTACAATTTCGATTGAAATCAAAGTTTTTTATATGTAAGCTGGTTAAATTACAGAGCAAAAAATTTTATTATTATTATATTATTATTTGTGCCCTGGTCCTATAAGAGCTCTTTGTCACTTCCCACGAGCCGGTGGCACACAATGCTCACAACTCATCTTATGTTTTAATAAATATATCTATTAGTGTGTTATGAGGCAGGCTTTACAATGATGGCAAAACAACAAAACGATTTGAGGTGCGCTGACCAGGTGTGTAGAGGGATTGAAGTTGAATGTTTGAAGGGGTACGGACTATAAAAGTTTGGGAACCCACTGCCTAACTAGAATGAGTGTGCGCTACTTGCACAGAATGGGATGGACAATGTTGAAAAAAATTCTCTTCACGCTATCAGTCAAGCTTCTTACTTACTTCACATGAGTGAGAGTGGGGCGTGAAGTTGTGCTAAATTGGAAATATGAATTTACAGATTTAGATGGTATGATATACAGAATCAAATTACTTAAGTGACGAGATATAAGAATAAGGTTCCTCTAGTTTCGTGTCTTCGCTGCACATGATGGTAATAGAGTTCCGCTAAAAGCTAGTGATACTATACATACAGTCAGCTATTTAGCCCCCCCCCCCCCATGGCAATCCAGGATATCTCTCTCCACCACAGCAGGAGGAACAAGCAGGGAGCAACTTCAGCAGAGGAATTGTGAGAAACTACTTAAAGTGATGCCTGTCTATGACATCAATGTACATGTCTGTGCTACATGTCATATCGAAGCCTTCACATAACTAATTTGTGAAAGCCATTGGCCATTCAAGACTATAGTTAACACAGCAGTATGGTTTTATAGTTTATAGCCTTAACCAGTGGCTTCACAAAATCTATCACACCCCTTGACTTATCCAAAAATTGTTGTGTTAAAGACTGGATTTAAGAAAACACGAACCAATGACCATTAGACCGGTGGAAATCTGTCCTTTGGTCTGATGAGTCCAAATTTGAGATTTTTGGTTCCAACCGCCGTGTCTTGGTGAGATGCAGAAGTAGATTGAATTGCATGAATCTCTGCATTGTGGTTCCACCATAAGCATTGGAGATGGAGGCTGTTCAATCAAGGCACAAGGGGCTACTACGAAGAATCTCAAATTTTAAGACTATATTTTGATTTGTTTAACATTTTTGGGTTACTACAGATTCCATTGTATTTTCCCCCCAATTAAGGGTTTTGGGGGGATGTCCTCACTATATTCTACAATATAGAAAATAGTAATACTTTTACAAAAAAACTTTGGAATAGTAGGTGTGTCCAAACTTTTGGCTGCGTACTGTATATACTTTGACAGTTACAGAGTATCTGGTATCTAGCATGTATAAAAATGACATTCAATCAATTTTATTCCCACTGTTTAACCACCACAACATGTAGCAAAAAGTCAAGAGTGGTGAATACTTGCTGAATACAAGTTGAATTTCCATTTACCACAAAGGACAAATCATTTTTACGTTTTGTCCTGAAACAAAACGCTCACTGGTGGGCCATTTGAAAGTCTCAGAGAGAGAGGTTAGGGGAAGTGGGGTGCGTGGGTGAAGTTGGGTGTTGTGGGTGTTGGCCCCCCCAATGTTTACAGGCACTGGGACATGAACAAGTTTTGCTGTAAGGATTAGGCAGGTGCCTGGTGAAAAGAACAGAAGCAGCAGCGACACAGACAGACAGACAGACAGACAGAGACAGACAGACAGACAGACAGACAGACAGCAGACAGAACAGACAGACAGAGACAGACAGACAGACAGGACAGCGAACAGGACAGACAGAGGACAGACAGAACAGACAGACAGACAGACAGACAGACAGACAACAGACGACAGACAGACGACAGCAAGACAGACAGAAGAC
>NC_036856.1:31950630-31954051 GCF_002910315.2 Salvelinus sp. IW2-2015
GGTTGTGAAGATGGGGAAAGAGTTTGTGTGTGTTGTGTGTGTGTGTGTGTGTGTGTGTGTGTGTGTGTGTGTGTGTGTGTGTGTGGTGTGTGTGTGTGTGTGTGTGTGTGTGTGTGTGTGTGTGTGGTGTGTGTGTGTGTGTGTGTGTGTGTGTGTGTGTGTGTGTCTGTGTGTGTGGGAGAGAGAGGACAGGCTGTCAGAAGGATAGATTCATGGCCTACATAAAATATTCATAAAAATAATTGCACACAGTCACAGTCACAGCCACAGACACACACACACACACCACACACACACACACACCACACACACACACACACACACACACACACACACACACACACACACACACACCACAACAACACACACACACACACACACACACACACCACACAACACAACACACACACACACACACACCCACACACACCACACCACACACACACACCACACTGTAAGCCTACAGAGCTGGGGTTGGGTTCTGGAGGATTTGGTTGTTGGTAATCGTATACACCCCCAGTCCAGACCTTCAGTAAGAGTAATGGCGATGATACTGTGATACTTTGACCATGGCGAACTCGCTTTAGACACGATCAAAGCAGCGACGTGTGTGTTGTTGTGTGTGTGTGTGTGGAGGAATGTTGTTGGCTTGGATGGAGAAAATAATCCTGTTGATGGCTCATATATTATATTCTCTTTAATTACAATTAACTTAACATTAATTGTTTGGTGGACTCTGTCATGTGTCAGTTAGAGAGAGAGTGTCACACCAATCACACATCTCCTCTAGAGGACCTATTAGTAATTAAAGAGAGGGAACAAACACCGTCTACTTGACCTCAATGGGATCTTTCTGGCAAACTTGTTTGGTGTTTGGAGAGTGTGGTCAATTAGTCCCAGGGTAGTTGGAGATCTACGTGTTGATCTCCGGTTAAAAGCCTTGGAGCTTTCAGTCAGAGCTCCCACATCTCTCTGGGACCAAAACTGGCTTCAATATCATTTGAAATCATTTGCAATACTTTATATGTGGTTGATTGAGCTTGCCTGTTGCAATGGAACCAATATAAAAGTCCTAAAAGTGCAACCCCCATCCAGCTGGCACTCAAAACCAGGCTAAGCAAACCCCTTTAAAGTTTTTGAAAGATTTTCAAATACTATTTGAAACTAGGTCTCTGGTGCTGCCATAGAAAGGAGCTTTCTCTAATTGACCATGAGAGGTGGTTGCCATGCAACTAACATTGACTACAAAAAAACAACCAATCTTTATTCTTACAAGTAGCTCGGTTTAGGGTAGACAAGGCACGGATCTTCCTAAAGTTATTATAACTTTCACAGTGTTCAGGTGGGAAAGGTTTGTGAAGCCTTTGGAGTTTACATAACTGGGTAGACCTCCCTTTGGGCAGCAGATAACCTCAACCAAACGTGTTTGAGTGTAGTTGCGGGATCCAGCACCTGCCACAATGGTCAGGGAGGAATTTGGACCCATTCCTCTTTACAAAACTGTTTCAGGTTCGGCAATATGTCTTGGGGATGCCTGGGGTGAAACTGCTCTTTGAGGTCGAGTTTCCACAGCATCTCAGTCGGGTTGAGGTCAGGCCTCTGACTGGACCACTCCAGAAGGAGGTATTTTCTTCTGTTGAGCATGCTGTTGTTGATTTACTTCTGTGTTTTGGGTCTGTTGTCCGGTTGCATGACCGAACTTCTGTTGAGCTTCAGATTGGCGGACAGATAGCCGTAACATCTGCCTGGCAAAATGTCGTTAATAAACTTGGCGAATTCAGTTTTTCGGGGATGAGAAGCAAGCTGTGCCAGGCCCTGAAGGCACACGCTCATCAGCCTAAGTTCACTCTAGCTTGACTACCCTACTTATTGTGGAATCGGACTGCACCTCATTCCAACAGACAGACAGACAGACAGACAGACAGACAGACAGACAGACAGACAGACAGACAGACAGACAGACAGACAGACAGACAGACAGACAGACAGAGCTGTTCAAAGCACCACACAGGGTTACTCATCAAGACCCAGAGACAAAACAATGCACAATGCTTATTCTAGATCATCTGTATTCTGCATGCCATCCTGTTACACTATACACCATCAGCTATCCACGCAGGCAGTCCACAGTAATAGACTGAGTTCAACATGGGAGGAGGACGCATAGCTCAGCCTGAACCCAAGGCTACAGTAATAGCCTCAGTGGGAGAGGAATAGAGGGTTCTACATGGAACCCAAAAGAGTTCTGTTTGGAACCAAAAAATGTTTCTACCTAGAACCAAAAAGATTGGGACAGCCAAAGAATCCTTTTGTTGGAACCCTTTTTTCTAAGAGTGTCACTGGCTATGTTTATGTTTGTCTGTATCCCACTAGTATGTATCTGTATGTCCTTTCATGGTCATGCCAACTGGACTGGGTCAGTGACGTCCAGACATGACCCATTCTCTCACTCCTTCATCCTGAATGACCTCAGAGCCTGGTTTAGTTGAGAGATTGTTTCCATGTAGAGCAGGGGTTTCAAACTTATTGTCTAGCTTTCATTTGGGTGATTATTAGCGAGCTGGACATAGTCAAGAAACTGTATGAATACAGGTCCATTATCTTTTCTACACAGTTTCGATTTGGTTTGAGTTATTTTAAAGTACACTAGATATACAAAAGTATGTGGACACCCCTTCAAATTAATGGATTCGGCTATTTCAGCCACACTATTGCTGACAGGTGTATAATGTGAGGCTGCGTGATGAATCACGCTTCACAATCGGGCAGTTTGACAGACAAATCTGGGTTTGGCGGATGCCAGGAGAAAGCTATCCGCCCCAATGCATAGTAAAGTAATGTTTGGTGGAGTAGGAGTAGTGGTCTGGGGCTGTGTTTCATGGTTCGGCCCCTTAGTTCCAGTGAAGGGAAATCTTAACTGTACAGCATACAATGAGATTCTAGATGATACTGTGCTTCCAACTTTGTTGCAACAGTTAAGGAAATATTTTCTCCTGGATTTATTTGCACTTGCCATAACAAAGGGGTCGAATACTTATTGACTAAAGACATTTCAGCGTTTCATTCATTTAATTAATTTCAACATGTTTCTGAAAACATAATTACACTTTGACATTATGGGGTATTGTGTGTAGGTCAGTAACCCAAAAATCTAAATTAATCAATTTTAAATTCAGGCTGTAACACAACAAAATGTGGAAAAAGTCAAGMMGTGTGAATACTTTCTGAAGGCCCTGTAGCAAGTGACGTCAGCCTCGCGTGCTTGCTGATCAACACATGCGCACACACAAACACACACATGCACACAAACAAACAAACAAATTGCACGCATCACACAATGCACACACAACATCCACACACACACACACAACACACACACACTACACCCACAAGTCACACCATCACACCACACACACACACA
>NC_036856.1:31954365-31958328 GCF_002910315.2 Salvelinus sp. IW2-2015
CACAGTTATAGAGATCCACACACCATGGGGTCCTTTGACAGAGCCACGCTACTTAAGCTTTGGGAAAGGCGTACCGCTAGCGCCCGGCCTCGACAACATCCGGTGAAATTGCAGAGTGCGAAATTCAAAAACACAAAATTCGTAATATTAAACATTCATGAAAATACAAGTGTTATACATCGATTAAAAGCTTAACTTCTTGTTAATCCAGCCGCTTTGTCAAATTTCAAAAAGGCTTTACGGCGAAAGCATACCATGCGATTATCTGAGGACAGCGCCCCACGTGCAAAAGCATTAAAAACATTTTCCAACCAAGCAGATGCATCACGAAAGTCAGAAATAGCAGTAAAGTAAATCACTTATCTTTGAAGATCTTCCTCTGTTTGCAATCCAAAGGGTCCCAGCTACATCACAAATGGTCGATTTGTTCGATAAAGTCCTTCTTCATATCCCAAAAAAGTCAGTTTAGTTGGCTCGCTTCATTCAATAATCCACCGGTTTCCCCTCGTTCAAAATGCATACAAAATGAATCCCAAACGTTACCAATAAACTTGGTCCAAACAAGTCAAACAACGTTTCTAATCAATCTTCAGGTACCCTAATATGTAAACAAACAATAACATTTAAGACGGGGAATAGTATATTCATTACCGGAGATAAATAACCAAGTGCGCGCCCTCACTGGAGCGCGCCAAACATTTTCCAGCCAAGCAGATGCATCACGAAAGTCAGAAATAGCGATAAAATAATAATTAAATAATTTACCTTTGCAGATCTTCCTCTGTTTGCAATCCAAAGGGTCCCAGCTACATCACAAATGGTCATTTTGTTCGATAAAGTCCTTTATATCACAAAAAGGTCAGTTTAGTTGGCGCGCTTGACTCAGTAATCCACTGGTTTCCCTCGTTCAAATTGCATACAAATGAATCCCGTAAATTAACAATAAACTTCTTCCAAACAAGTCAAACAACGTTCCTAATCAATCCTCAGGTATCCTATTATGTAAATAAGCGCTAAAATTTAAGACGGAGAATAGTATATTCATTACCTGAGGTAAATAACGAAGTGCGCTCCCTCACCGGAACGCGCTACAAACACTACAGCCAAAATGGGAGCCACTTACAAAAACTACAAACTCTAGCTCATTTAAAAAAAAAACAAGCCTGAAACTCTTTCTAAAGACTGTTGACATCTAGTGGAAGCCATAGGAACTGCAATCTGGGAGGTATTCCTTTTATATTCCCATTGCCAGCCATTGTAATCAGTGGTGAGCTGGGAAAAAAAACAATTCTGGATGGATTGCCCTCGGGTTTTTGCCTGCTATATCAGTTCTGTTATACTCACATTCATTATTTTAACAGTTTTGGAAACTTTAGAGTGTTTTCTATCCAATACTACCAATTATATGCATACCCTAGCTTCTGGGCCTGAGTAACAGGCAGTTTACTTTGTGCACCTCATTCATCCAAACTTCCGAATACTGCCCCCTATCCCGAATAAGTTTTAACGTTAAGTAATTGAGAATAATTGTGGATTTACATGGAGACAGGGAATGTGAACGACTCAGTTCTACTCACACGCAAATTGTGGACTAAACAGAAAAAAGTTATTTAATAGAATTTATTAGATTATGTAATTTGCTAAGTGAGATTGTGATCCTGGAGGTTGGGTTTCTTTTCCACTGATGCCTCACAAAGAACATGATGTCTTGTTTGTTTCCTACAGGGTGGAGAGACAGTGGGAGGTGTTTTCAATAAGATTAAAGGGTATGATTGCCCATCTCAAGGACTCAATCGATTGAGAATAATGTTATTTTAAGGTCCCTAGTTGTTGTTTGGAGCAGTCAAGTCCCCAAGTCATGCTATAAATAAGAATTTGTTCTTAACTGACTTGCCTAGTTAAATAATGGCAACCAACAAAACAGAGGTATTGCTTATGTTTGGCATGGCAACCAACACAACAGAGAAATTGATTATGTTTAGCATGGCAACCAACACAACAGAGGAATTGCTTATGTTTGGCATGGCAACCAACACAACAGAGAAATTGATTATGTTTAGTATGGCAACCAACACAACAGAGGAATTGATTATGTTTGGCATGGCAAACAACACAACAGAGGAATTGATTATGTTTGGCATGGCAACCAACACAACAGAGGAATTGATTATGTTTAGCATGGCAACCAACACAACAGAGGAATTTGATTATGTTTGGCATGGCAACCAACACGACAGAGGAATTGGCTATGTTTGGCATGGCAACCAACATGACAGAGGAATTGGCTATGTTTGGCATGCAACCAACACGACAGAGGAATTGCTATGTTTGGCCTTGACAACCAACATGACAGAGGAATTGGCTATGTTTGGCATGACAACCAACACGACAGAGGAATTGGCTAAAGCACAAACAGATCTGCAACTAAGCTAAACAACCTCAACGACTGGTGACATTTTATGTCCTAGCTAGCCTTGTCATGGACTGTTCACTCTGGGGAAATGCTGTGTCTCTATGCTGGATCCCACACCTGTTTCCCTCCTCTTTGTCTTAACCCGCCCTGTCAGTCTCTTACCCCCTGTCAGCCATTCCAGTCCCTGGTCCCTGGTCCCCGGTCCCCAAATGCAATTTAAGAATAAGTCCCAAATGGTCCCAAATGGTACCCCGACTATTCCCTATAGTGCAGAAGTTTTGACCAGGGCCCATAGGGTGCCATTTTGGACTCAGACTAAGTATTAAAAGCTTGGCTATTTCCAGGCCAGATCAACTACTCTTGTGCTACACATCGCCATAACAACCTGCAGTACTGTATGCTACTTTCCTGATCATTAAATTCCACTTGTTAGCATTATAATCCTAATCACCATTTATTATGAGTATCACAATCCACACCTGAAACCCCCTGAAGACTTCTTCCAGTATAAAAAGATGGAAGGGATATCTGATGCCGTGGGCTTGCATTGCGATATGTTTTGACGGACATGTTTGCTCTCATCACTGTACTCCTGTAGCACACTCGGCATTTCAGATACGAAGGTTAAGCTTTGCACAGAGCTTCATATCACCCTTCACACTATCTGTCTGTCTGTCGCTCCCTCTCTCTCTTTCTCCCTCTCTCTCGCTCTCTCTCTCTCCCCCTTTCTCTCTCCCCCTTTCTCTCTCTCTGGCTCTCTCTCTCTCTCTCTCTCTCTCTCTCCCCCTCTCTCTCTCCCTCTCTCTTTCCCTCTTTCTCTCTCTCTCTCTCTCTCTCTCTCTCTCTCTCTCTCTCTCTCTCTCTCACCTTGTCCTTGCAGCTCTCTCTCTACAAGCTGTCTCTTATACACATCTAGATGTGTATAAGAGACAGCCCTCTCTCTCTCTCTCTCTCTCTCTCTCTCTCTCTCTCTCCCCCTTTCTCTCTCCCTCTCTCTTTCCCTCTTTTTCGTTCTCTCCCTCTCGCTCTCTCTCTCCCTCCCTATCTCGCTCTCTCCCGTTTTCTCCCTCTCTCTCGCTCGCCCTCTTTCGCAGGCGCGCATGCACCATGCACACACGCATGCACGCACACACACGCTCACACACACACATAGAGACACACACTTGAATGCACATACTCATGGACGTACAGAAATACACACCCTGTGTCTCTGTCTTTATGGTGTCTTTACGAGGTATGAGGCACACGCAGCTCTTCCTATCAGTTACATAGAGGGGATTATACAGTGGAAGACAGGGAGGACCTCTCCTGCTATCTGTGTTACGGACAGGGATAAGTAAAGGGCAGATTAGGAAAACACACACACAAACTGATGCATAGCTGAAGCACACACATGAAGCATGCACGCACACGCACACGCACACACATCATGAAACACAAACTACAGCATTGTCACACACTTTTCTGTCCTAAACACCAATCCTATCTTCAGCACGTTGTTACTATCCCACAATCTACCAGACTACTGTACACCACTCTACCAGACTACT
>NC_036856.1:31965503-31967968 GCF_002910315.2 Salvelinus sp. IW2-2015
TGGGTTAGGGGTTAAATGCTGTGGACAAGACGGGGTTAGGGGTTTAAATGCTGTGGAACGAGGGTTTAGGGGTTACACATGATATGGACAGAGGGGTTAGGGGTTAAAGGCTATGGATATTATTGGGTTAGGGGTTAAATGCTCATGGACAGAGGGGTTTCGGGGTTAAAGGCTATGGACAGGAGGGGTTAGGGGTTAAATGATATGGAAAAGAGGGTTTAGGGGTTAAAGGTATGGATAGATGGGTAGGGGTTAAATGGCGTGGAAAGAGGGGTTAGGGGCTTAAATGCTGTGGACAAGAGGGGTTAAGGGGTTAAATGATATGCGCCATGAGGGTTAGGGGTTAAAGGCTATGGGATCAGATGGGGTTTAGGGGTTAAATGCCTATGGACAGAGGCGGTTAGGGGTAAAATAAGCTATGGACAGACGGGTCTAGGGGTTAAAGCTGATGGACAGAGACGGGGTTTAGGGTGTAAAGCTATGGGACAGAGGTTAGGGGTTAAAAGGCTATGGACAGAGGGTTTAGGGGTTAAAGATTGTGGTACCAGAGGGGTTTCAGGGGTTAAATGCTGTGGACACGAGAGGTTGGGGTGTTCAATGCTGTTGGACCAGAGGGGTTAGGGTTAAAGGCTTCATGGCACAGACGGGTTAGGGGTTAAAGGCTCTGGACAGAGGGGTTAGGGGTTTAAGAGGTAAATGTGACATGACGGGTTAGGGGTTTAAAGGTGTGGAAGAGGGTTTAGGGGTTAAACGGCTATGGACATGACGGGTTAGGGGTTAAATGCCTGTGGACAGAGGGTTAGGGGTTAAAGGCTATGGACAGAGGGGTTAGGGGTTTAAAGGCTATAGACAGAGGGGTTAGGGGTTAAGAGGCTATGGCAGAGGGGGTTAGGGGTTAAATGCTGTTGGACAGAACGGGTTACGGGGTTTAAATTGCTTGTGGACAGAGAGGTTAGGGGTTTAAGGCTATGGACAGACGGGTTAGGGGTTAAATGCTGTGGACAGAGGTTTAGGGGTTAAAGGATATGGACAAGAGGGTTTCGGGGTTAAAGGCTATGGACAGAGGGGTTTAGGGTTAAATGCTGTGGACAGAGAGGTTAGGGTTTAAAGGATCTGGACAGAGGGTTTTAAGGGGTTTCAAAGGCTAGGACAGAGGGGTTAGGGGTTTAAATGCTGCGTGGACAGCGAGGTTTAGGGGTTAAAGGCTATGGACAGAGGGGTTAGGGGTAAAAGGCTATGGACAAGGGGTTTGGCGGTTAAAGGTAATGGACAGAGGGGAGTTAGGGGTAAAAGGCTATGGACAGAGGGGTTTAGGGTAAAAGGCTATGGACCAGAGGGGTTAGGGGTTAAAAGGCTATGGAAGAGCGGGTTTAAGGGGTTTAAGATAGTGGACAACGGGCTGTAGGGGTTAATAGGATCCTGGACAGAGGGGTTAGGGGTTAAATGCTGTGGACAGAGGGGTTAGGGGTTAATAGGCTATGGAATAGATGGGTTAGGGGTTGAAATGCTTCTATCCATAGCCTTTTACCCCTAACCCCTCTGTCCATATCCTTTAACCCCTAAAGCCCGTTGTCCATAGCCTTTAACCCCTAACCCCTCTGTCCACAGCATTTAACCCCTAACCCATCTGTCCACAGCATTTAACCCCTAACCCCTCTGTCCATATCCTTTAACCCCTAAAGCCCGTTGTCCATAGTCTTTAACCCCTAACCCGTTGTCCATAGCCTTTAACCCCTAACCCCTCTGTCCATAGCATTTAACCCCTAACCCCTCTGTCTATAGCCTTTAACCCCTAACCCCTCTGTCCATAGCCTTTAACCCCTAACCCCTCTGTACATAGTCTTTACCCTCCCACCCCTCTGCCCTTCTGATGCCCCAATAAGGCATGCAAATGCTGCTTTTAATATACTATTTAAAACAGCCCAAAAAAAACAGACTGGTCAGGGTTGAACCCAGGTCAAGTGTCAAGAGTTTAGTCGTGTTAGAAATGTCCGTAGTCGAGTTACTAGGGAGGGACTGACTGTTTGTGGTGTGCTAGCAGAGTTTCCTGGTGTTTTGGGGTTTTCTTTAAAAGGAGTAGTAGAAATGGTTTATGCATAAATCTGGTATTGAGACTCGCTTGAGAAAGACGACTTGGATAGAAGCTTCAAGTTATGAGAGCTTGTTCTTCAGTGAGAGCTGTCACTGTCTTGACTGCTGGTATGTTGATGGTTTCCTCTCCAGCAGTGTCTCCCTAGTCATTTAGTTAAATCACAAACATTATCACCTTCTCGCAGGAATCCATTTCTTAATCATCAGAAACATTCTGACACCTCAATTCCACTTCCTCTCCATACCCTCCTCTAGTAACCCATTCTGGTAACCTATTCCAGTAACCCATTCTGGTAACCTATTCTAGTAACCCATTCTGGTAACCTATTCTAGTAACCCATTCTGGTAACCTTTTCTAGTAACCAATTCTGGTG
>NC_036856.1:31967993-31986353 GCF_002910315.2 Salvelinus sp. IW2-2015
GACCAGAAAATGGTTACTGAAATAGGTTTACCAGAATGGGTTATAGAAAGAAAGGGTTCACAGAAATGGGTTATAAGGAATAGGTACGAGAAATTAGTCTACTAAATAGGGACAAAGGTTATAGACAAAGGCAACAGATGGTTAGCTAGAAAAGGTACAATGGGTTCACAGAATTGTACAGAAAATAGGTTACAGAAGGGTTACAGAATGGCACTAACGAATATGCGTTACTTTAAGTTTTTAAATAGTTGTGGCATTTAAGTTACAGATAGTAATTTAATACGTCGTAGCGATTTTATCACGGCAGTAGATTGATCAAGGTGGTTTCCAAATCTAAGCATGGAAATACATGTCGTAAGTAAAGTAATTTTAGAAATTATTCAAGGGTAGTACCCAGTAGACAGTATAGTCTGATGGCAAGAGGGTGGCATTCTGATGATTTTGGTTGGGGACTTGAATGGGGTAGCAAGAGTTACTGTTGTAACTTAGGAGTAGTAGAGGGTTTAACCAGTCCACACGAATTTAGTGTACTAATTAAGAGTTCTTGACTCTCAAATTTTACAAGAGTCTTGTTATAATCACAGACAAGGAATCGCTCACGTATGAATATACTTGGATTTTATGCCTTTTGATCTGGCAATTTATTTTTTATATTGAGTCGATATTGTGAAGTGAATGCATAGAAAAGTACTTTCTATCTAGACATTTAGTAATGCTAACTAACACTAAAGATTAGCGCAGCCTAAAAGAAAGGGTACTTAGAATATCACCGAAATATTGGTGTGGCATTTTAGATTATACTGGTCAGAGAATGCGGTAGCTTATTGTAGTAAATTTAGACAACAACAGTTGTGTAAGCCGTATGTTATTCTGTGTTAGATAATATGTTGTCGGCCACAGGTACTAATAACAGTAATCAAACCATTCCCTCACAACGAAGAAATTCCCTGTGATAGATAATTGGCACTATAATTCACCTGCGCCGTCAAGTAAAATGGGATAAACTGAACAGATGTTATTGAGACAGGCGGCCGAGATAAGGCCTGTTGGCGCAAGAAAGTATTAGGCCTGTAGTTTATGAAGGATCGTTAGGAGGTATTAAAACATGACACTGATCGTTCATTGTATGAGGATCTCGGAGGTTGATATAGTAATGTTTGGTAAGTTGGAGGTAGTCGTTAAAGTGAAAGCGTCGCTGGGAAAACATACTTCTCGGTTGATGAATAGAAAACATTCATGCTAGTAGATCCGGAGACATTGCAAGGCTAGTGTTCGTCTCTTCACTAATTGAAATGTTAAAACCTTAGGATTATACGTTTGTCTAGGCTTGTGAAGATGTTGGAAGCGCTCAGGAAGCGGATGGGATGTGTGTTGTCCTAGTCTTATAATTAGTAGGTTGTAATTTCTGCATATTGAGGACCAAAGTCATTCAGGAACTGTATCTTGGATCTATAAAGAGAGCGCAACAAAAACACACAGCATAGCGTGTAAGATCACGATTGAGCATCACATGTTCAGCAATCAATAAGGAGTCTGCTTCAGTTTACTCTCGACGTAATTATTCGGGGATCAGTACTGCGGAAATTGTTAACACGCACAAAGCGTACTCTAACTTTAATCCCCTTACTCTCCCCCTAGGGTATAGGTTGTCTTGCTTCTTGCCCTGTTGTAAGTGACTAAGTCATTCTGATTGGTTTGCGTAACTTACAAATGGAGCAATGTTCCTGGGGTAATCGGTTTAATGGTCCTTCCCATATCAGAACCATTGGACTAAGTGGTCTATGATATCTTCAAGGACTTATGCGGCCGAAACAATTCAAACAGCTAGATTTAAGAGATCAGGCGCTATTAAATGGTGAGGGACAACAGTGACACATACAAGCTGCTATATCAATAATGGTGGCTATTGGATGATATCAGGGAGGTGGGCAGGGTGAGTCCAAGGGATTTAGAAATATAGGATGACTATGAATTTATTAAAGGAATCCGTAAAATGGTGACTTAAATCACTTACAAAGTAGTGTAGGGAGCCACTTATAAGGAGGTGTGAATAGTAATTTAAAAGGAATGCAGACCTAAGTGCACCCAGGTAAAAGTCGGTAAAGCGGCGCATTGTGAGAATTCTGGTTTTGCATAAGATTTACATAATTGTCAGTTGGGCTAATATTTCAGGGTGGTTGTATGAGCAAGAGGAGGACTTAGAGAAGATTAAAACTTATGGGATACACAGCTCACACCGCCATTCGTTATCAAAAATGGTGCGCGAATAAAGATTATTCGGACAAAGACAGGTTGCGAATAACGAGGTACTTAAAGAAAGGAAACTATTAGATATGTAGGGAATAGTGTCTGTGGAGGGTGTAAATTGTGGTGTATGACTTCAAAAGGATCGGGCAGGATGGTGGAACTGAACGGTGTTCGTGATTTTTCAAGCTGGTGTGATGGATCGACATGTAATGTCTTATATGTATTGGAGAAAGGAGAGAATGAGCGCCGTATTAATGCGTGGGTGTCATGATGTTATTAACGTACAGCACGCATAGAGCAACTATTTCTGTCTTACAATGTCTCCACCAGGTGTAAAGCACTTGTCTGCATAGCTTTAAAAACAAGAATGGACAGTGACTCGGGTAGGGGGGGATACCCTAGTCATTTTTTTGCGTATATCGCTTGGCAATGCGATCTATTCATTCTAAAACGCGCTGTTTTACCTTCTAAGATCCATTTAGCAGCCCTAAACAGATTCAAATTCCGACACAAAAAAAAATTTCAAATGGTATGTAATGGGAACATTTATAAACTCTTTTAATAGTGTTTTATTTGAAATTTAGAGGCGTTAAGGTGAGAAGTTTGGACGATGAGTTGAAAAAGCTAATTTTCCCCACGATCTCTCGCTTCTCACTATCACGCATTAGTTTCGCTTTTCCCCCGCCGATTTTGTAACAAAGACCGGCGGGGCTGCATTGCTTCTTGCATCATGCAGAATGCGGAGCGTAGGGCTCATGTAACATTTGATTTCCTGGTTGGAAAGGGGAGAAATTAATGCTTTAATGGCATTTGACATTACAAGTTGATCTGGAAGTATTAGTTTTTGGGGGCATAAAATAACGTCAAATCTGGTACGGACCAAGGGGAATGTACAATAGTCAGTGAGGTTAACAGTGTATAGGTAAGGGCCTTCAAACTCAACTCTGGACATGAAGCCAGTTACTGGTATTTTTTGTTTCTTGGTTTTTCCTCAAATTAGGGACTGAATGTTAGACCTGGACACCAGGTGTGTGGCAGTTTAATTATCAGGTAGAAAGAAACAGCAGGCCTCCGGACGCTGCGTAGGGTAAGAGTTGACTACCCCTGGTGTAAGAGAATCATTTGTATGCCATCCAGAAACGGCTGCGAATACAATTTTCATTTAACGAAAACAATTGTATTTTCACTTGATAAGCCGTTTGAGCTGTGTACAAACGATAAGTAAAAGACGCGTGAAGGGAAGCATAGAACAGAGCACATTAGACCAAGATTACCACTTCTTAGATTGTTGTCAATGTGACTGACAGATCTACTAACACACTTCTATGTGCATTGGGTGGGTCATCCAAGAAGTGTACAAATATTGCAGCTTTTTAAGTTCAAGAGTAGATAAGCAACTGCCTGCCGGTATCGCTGGCCTCGCGTATCCGCTGGCCCGTATCGGCGCTTCCACTGTGGTTTCAACAGGACCTCCACTTGTAGTGGTTGATCCACAGTTCACAATAGAGCTATAACAGACTTGCTAACATATCACCTGAATGCAATCTCTTCTCTCTCTGCCCTCCATTCACTCCTTCCGTCCTGTCTTCAGGTGGTATTTGCAGTTTTCATGTCTGGTGTGTTTTGCCGTTACCTTCTCTGTGATCTTTGGCGTATGTGGCGGACATCAGGCGCAGACGAGAGGAAGACGGAGCGCTAACGGTTTGGTGAGGAGGGAAAGCCTAATAAGCAACGCTAGATGGATTCTAGTCAGTGTTTATTTTGCTGTTTTAATATATATGCCGATCTCTGGGTATGCTGACCTTACTAGACAGAGTTGCAAAGGAAAAAGCCATCTCTCAGACTGGCCAAGTAAAACGAAAAGATTAAGAACGGGCAAAGAAACCGCACTGGCAGAGGAACTCTGCTAGAAGGCCAGCATCGCGAGTCGCTCTTCTGTTTGGGGTTGAGGCTGGTGTTTTGTGGGGTCTTTTAATGAAGCTGAACAGTTGGTAGGACTTGTCAGCCGTCTGTTTTCTTCAAACTTGGGAACTTAATTGTACTTGTCCTTTGGCTCGAGTTGGCCGCGGGGGCTCCGACTACTTTCTATTTGGTTAAGAGACAGTTTCTGCGGCTGTTCTGGTGAAGGTAGTAGTAAAACAGGGGTTGTAGGAGTAATGTTCAGTTTTTGGTTAAAATTTCTCAATGGAATAGCTTCATTTCTCAGAAAGCAAGAATCAGACTGACGAGTTTTCAGAAAGTATTTCTTTTTTTTTTTTCTTTTTTTTTTTTGCATTTTTGAGCCTGTAATGTGAATCCACAAAATGCTGATGATCAGATACTCAACTAGTATTACATTGAGGGGGGGAAAGTAATGTTGATTCCCCTGCTGATTTTGGTACTGTTTGTACACTGACTAAAGAATGAGATCAGTTATAATTTTATGGTAAGGTTTTATTTGAACAGTGGAGCGGAAGAATAACAGGCAAATAATCCAGCAAAACGGATGTTTTATATAATTGAATTTTGCATTTTAATGAGGGACATTTTTAAGTTATTTGACCCCTCTCAATATCAGAAAGATTTCTGGCGGTCCCAGGTGGTCTTTTATACAGGTACGAGCTGAGTATTAGAGCACACTCTTAAGGGAGTGCTACTAATCTCAGTTTGTTACTGTATAAAGAAACTGTCGACAGAAGCAATCAATCATTAAGATTTCAAACGTCTCCACCATGGCCAAGACCAAGACTTCCAAGGATGTCAGGGAAAGATTGTAGACCTACAAAAGGCCTGGAATGGGCTTACAAGACAATTGCCAGGGCAGCTTTGGTGAGAAGGTGACAATAGTTGGTGAGGTTATTCGCAAATGGGAAGAAGCACAAAGACTGGTCAATCTCCTTGGCCTGGTGCTCCCAATGAAGTCTCACTCGTGGAGTTGCAATTGAGCCATGAGAGGTGAGGAATCAGCCAGAACTAGCAGCGGGAGGTCTTGTGGATGATGCTAAGGCACCTGGGACATAGTCAGCAAGAAAACATTGATAACACACATGACGCCGTGAATGGATGGAAATCTGCTCAAGAAGCAATATAATGCCCGTCTAAGTTTTGCCAATGAACTTGAATGATTCAGAGGACAGAGTACGGTTTGAAGTGTTTGTGGTCAGAATGAGACCAAAAGTGGAACTTTTGGCCTAAGCTCGCATGTTTTGGAGGAGGAGGATGCGTGCCTATGCCAAGAAATCATTCCCACGTAAAATGGGGTGGAACATTAGCTTTGGGGGTGTTTTTTTTTTCTGCTAAGGGAACAGGAAAACTTCACCACATCAAAGGGTAAGTGGAATGGGCCCATTGTACCGTCAAATCTTGGGTGAGTAACCTCTCCCTCAGCCGGGCATTGAAAAATGGGTCGTGGATGGGGTATGTCCCGCATGACAAGTGCCCCAAAACACGGCCAAGGCAACAAAGGAGTGGCTAAGAAGAAGACTAATTAAGGTCCTGGAGTGGCTGCAGTCTCGAGACCTTTAATCATAGAATCTGTGGAGGGGGCTGAGTTCGGTTGCCAAATGTCAGCCTGAAACTTACTGAACTTGGAGAAGAATCTTGCAAAGAGGAGTGGGTAAAATCCCTCTGAGATGTGTGAAACTGGTGGCAACTTACAAGAACGTCTGACTTCTGTGATTGCCACAAGGGTTTTGCCCCCAAGGTACTAAGTCGATGTTTTGCAGAGGGTCAAAGACTTATTTTCCTCAATTAAAATGCAAATAATTTTTTAAAATATACATTTGTTGACATGCGTTTTCTGTTCTGGATTTTTGTTTTTTGTTTTTCTGTCGTCTCACTGTTAAAATAAACCTACCATTAAAATTTATAGGACCTGATCATTTTCTTTTGTCAGTGGGCAATACGTATCAAAATCAGACAGGGTTATCAAATACTTTTTTCCTCACTGTTAAAGAAGGAGTTTTGTATTTGCTATTTTAATCAGGACACAGTTTTCAGCTGTGCTAGATTTAATTGCAAAAGGGTTTTCCTAATGATCATGTTGGCCTTTTCAAAATTTTAAACTTGGATTAGCTAACAGATGTGCATTGCACACAGGAGTGATGGTTGGCTGATAATTGAGCTTGTAACGCCTATTGTAGACTAATGCATTTTTAAAAACTCTGTGTTTCCACTACAATGGACTTTCACCATTAGCTAATGTTGCACTGTATTTTCTGATCAATTGGATGTAATTTTAATGGACAATTTTTTGCTTTACTTTCAAAACAAGGAAGTTTCTAGGTCACCACCAAACTTTTGTCAATATATAAGTCTGATTTTAGAATGACAACTGACTTGAGGTGTGTAGTTCTCCCTTTCTTGTCCTCATCCTCTACCATTCTTCTCCCCTCTCTCGTTTATTAACCCCACCCCCTGCTTCAGGTGTCGGTACCGTTTGCGCCAGCTAGTGACGAGGCGGCATTGGAGGCTTACCTGTCGGAGCGGTAGGTGACACCCTGGTAGTGATCTGGCTAGGCCATGCGCCTGCTGGACATCATTTTCATCTGGTGGTTCGGGTCCCGGTCGTTGGCTGAAGAGATGAGACCAGCCTCCTGGGAGCAGACATCTTCCTGGGAGCAGCTGCCCTTTCGCTGTGAGTAGCTATAGTAGTATACTATCTAGGAGAGGTGACCCTTCGTGTGAAGTATATATAGTATACTATCTGGGAGCAGGCTGACCCCTTCGCTGTGAGTACTATATAGTATATACCATCCTAGGAAGAGGCTGAACCCCTTTCCCTTCACATATTTTCATTAGGAATCTGTAGTAGAGTAAAATACGCCAAAACTCACTTAAGTAAATACTTTACTTTGGTACTGTAGCACACTGAATGTTTCATTAGCTAAGCAAAGTTAGTGCGTAAAATGCTAGCAATGCTATCCTCAAATTCTCTCTCAATATAAGCTAGATAGCTGATTAAAGTCAATCTCGGAAACCCGGTTAAATGATAACATGGTTTTCCTACTAATTTTTGCATTTTTGATGAATTGTCATTGTGTTTTCAAAGGCATGGTATTGCTTTTGGAACGTGGAATCGTTCATGCAACGCTAATGAGGGATGCCCATTGAGTGACTGCTCAGTTTGGGCATCAAGGTAATAAAACGACCATTTCAAGACATTATTTGGTGCGACTAGTGAATCTTGTAATTTTTGCTGGAATACGTTTCTGCCTGAGGGGAGCTCCAACTCTAAGGAACAGGACAACGATTCTGTGTTTGACAACAAAATGTTATCTGAATGGTAATTTATTTTTTATGGTTTTCTGCCAGTCTCTGGAAGGTGGGCAGGATTCACGGTGCTTCTCATCTGCATCACGTGTTCCTGTTTACTACCTTGGGCCGGACAATATTCCAGCTTCGTTCCTCTATTCAGAAGGTACGACAACACTAGACTCACCTCCTCCAGGGTTTTACTGGTGGCGCGGTGATGATTTTTATTTGGCCTAGAGTTTTTCTTCTGAGCAATAAAAAATTGATTTTTTTTTTTTTTTTACTTGAAGGGTTTTAACAAATAATAAATAAAACTAGTGATGAATCTGGTTTTAACCAGATATACAAACAAACTGTACAAACAGACCGGAGTCCTGGGGTTTTTAAGTAAGATATCACAAAAATTATAGAAAAATTATGCAAGTTTGTAAAATAAAAGACGGCAAGTTCGATTTTTAATATGGCATTTATGGGACGTTTTTCTACATATTTTTCCGAACTTCTAGTATTCTCGATGAGGTTAAAGTTGAGCCTTTTTTCTGGGGGTATTATAGCAAGGAGCTGCAAAGCACATTGCCGACAGTATTTTAGGTGTGGACAAACAAGCAAAATAATATTTTTAACAAAATAGACCAAGAGTATTTAAAGCAGATGTTAAAGAGTCAGGATAAATCAATTGTTGTAAGAAATAAGAAGTTATATGGGTTGGTGAAAAGAGATTTGTCTAAGATGTTTCTGAATCTGTAATGACTCCTCCATCTAAGACTGGATTTGTTACAGTCAAATACATGCGCAAGGTGCAGTGATTGGTTGATATTTTGAAACAATGAAGGCAAACCGGTGTACACTAGGTGTTATTAATATATTTAGCTTATTAGAGGTGGTTTTTTGGGGGAAGACCTTTAACAGATAGCAGTCCAGTCCTCATCAAATGCATCAATGTTCTCTTCCAATGTTTTTCAATGATGTGATTTAATCCTCCGAGGAGTAGAATTTGAAATGTGTTTTTTTTTTTCCCAGTAATTTTGAAAACCATTAGTTTACCCACTTTTAATTAGGCCAAGTGGTTAAGAAAATTTTTTTTATGAAGGCTAGGTAAGTGGGTTAACTGTTGGTTCAGGGGAGAGCGACAGTTTTTTTTTTTACCTTGTCAGTGGGGATTCGATTTGCAACTTTCCGGGGTTTAAGGTTGCTTAAACTATGTCCTGCGGGCCTGCCGATTTTTAAGGGATCGGTGACACCTATTCTAGTAACCCATTCTGGTAACCTATTCTAGTAACCCATTTTGGTAACCTTTTCTAGTAACCAATTCTGGTGACCTATTCTAGTAACTCATTCCGGTGACCTATTCTAGTAACCCATTCTGGTAACCTTTTCTAGTAACCAATTCTGGTGACCTATTCTAGTAACCCATTCCGGTAACCCATTCTGGTAACCTATTCTAGTAAGCCATTCTGATAACCTATTCTAGTAACCCATTCTGGTGACCTATTCTAGTAACCCATTCTGGTGACCTATTGTAGTAACCCATTCTGGTAACCTATTCTAGTAACTCATTGTGGTGACCTATTCTAGTAACCCATTCTAGTAACCTATTCTGGTAACACTCTCACATATTCACGATAGACAGGTTGGTTGTTTAGCAAAAAAAACGGTGGTGCACAACTTTGGGGCAAAAGAGACAGGGTTGTAAACTATATTTCGTCTCCAAATGTTTATTGAAAACATAAATACATTTGCACAATGAGCACTTGTTGTCTCTCAAATACATRGTTACAGTTGGTTAGCTAGCTAGCGAATTTTAGCCATATTAGCATAGACGTGACATCAGTCAAAATACCTTAAAAAAAGACATGGTATCAGGAACAAGATAAACTAGCTGAAACAAGCCACCTACGATTCCCCACACGGCAGCTTATTGTTGCTAACTATCTGATCATTCAGAATCATAACAACACAAAGCCTTTTGCCTCTGCGATGCACGTACCTTATTTTCATGATGTTGTCAGGCAACCCGTCTATAGAGACAAAGAGGTGATACTAAGAGATATGGACTTATCTCCATTGGGCTAAACATCTCCTAAATGATTCAAAGCTGAGGCTTTTGCGTTGAATCATCATGTATGTCAACGGGAGAGTTGTGCTCGTCTTTGGTGGCAAACTGTTCCCACTAACCATTGTCCAATGTTTCTAACATGATTTGGTTAAGTCTCTTAAGGCGTTTGTGTTTTAATATTTGTGTTCTGTAATGTAGACATAGAAGTTGATTTGAATGTTGTAAAATAAACTGTGCGTGGCACAGGACAGAAATGGAGAGGAAGAACAGGTGTGTTTCTGCCTGGCAGGCTGTGTGGTTTCAACACTGCTGACTGAGGGTGAAATACAACACTGATAAATAGTCCCTTTGATTCTGAGGAAGAAGAAAGAGGACCTTGAGGGGAGTGGGATGGGAGGGAGGCAGCAGTCTGCGGGACTAACCTGAATTTGCAGACCACTGGCCCTTGCTGACGTCTGTAAAACCCTTTTCACAGTAATTAGCTGAGCCGAGCCAAGCCCTGGTCTACTTACGAATCCATCAAAGTTGTCAGAACTATGCTGGAAAGGACAGTGTGAAAAGATAATATCCACAGCAGTATAATGTGGTTTGGGTCGGCACAATACTAACCTGAGCCTGTTGACCACTTGCTGATCTGGCGATATACAGAAGTGTCAAATTTCACAGACTCATATAGTTGCTTAAAAATAATTTAAGGATAACTAATTGTTGTTTGGAACACCCAAAAGGAGTTGTCATCATGTCATATTATACACTTGTTGCGATGACCTCTGTAATTGTTAGGCTTGGGAACCTCATTGCCACTATGCAGATACATATATCAGCAGTCACTAGCTGTCCTTGGGGATCAGCAGGTAAAAAGCTAAGCCTGCTGTCGCCGCATGGGGTATCAGTATAGATGCCTGCTTTGTACCATCACTCAACAGAGTTAGATTGTAAAACTGTCCCATTGGAATGGCGGATTAGCGAGATTAGCGAGAGAGATTGAGAGTAAGATCTTTACAGCTACCAGTATTTCAAAGCACTGTCATCATTCTCAGATATAGACAGCTTCAATGGAGCTGGAATCTGATGATTGAATGATACTGTATTAGGACCTGTAGATGTGTAATTCATATTATTTGTTTTGCAATATATTATTTTACATTATTATTAGAATTCTTTACAATAAAAAAACATGCATAGACAAAAAATAATAGACAATTTAACATTTACATACATTTCCACAAACATTAATGACGTCACACTTGCTCAGACCCACATGTTCCCACTGTATCCACACTGTCACGTGTGCTCCCTCTCCGGCCTCTAGGTCACCAGGCTGCTCATCATGGCGCACACCTGTCACCATCGTTACGCGCACATCAGACTCACCTTCCCTATTTATGTCACTCCCTTTGGTTCCTTCCCCAGGCATTATTGTTTCAGTTTCATGTCTGTGCGTTGTTCGTGTTTCTTATTTTGTATTATGTTGTGTTCATTTATTAATACACTCACTCCCTGAACTTGCTTCCCGACTCTCAGCGCACATCGTTACACACACCCAATGTTGTTTGTAATGCTTGTTGTTTCTAATGCCCCACATGACTTCAAATTGTGTTATGTTGTTTCTGTCTGTAGATTTTTTTCAATATCTAAATAAAGCATTTGATTCTTCCATTCTCTTAATGTTGGAGTATCATTTGACTTCCATTATTTAAGTAAGAGCTTCTTCCGTATAAGTGACAAAAAGAGAATTGTCCAACCCATTGTGTATCTCACCACACCTCAATATGCCATGTCTTGAATATGCAGATGGATTAAAAGTAAACTTACATTGTAAAACTTCTGACAGCCAGCTTTCTAACTGACCATAACTTTTGGACTTTATAGCATGCCCAGAAGGAGTATATCTTACCTATCTTATGAATATATTTTTCCCTCAACATTGCTTTGATGTCCAAAAGCTTTCAGGTCGAAATTTCGTGAACTAGAATATGCATGTCCTTGCTTCAGGGCCTGAGCTACAGGCAGTTAGATTTGGGTATGTCATTTTCAGGCGAAAATTGAAAAAAAGGGGCTAATCCTCCATATTTTTGGTAGATTATAAGTTATTATTTTTTTCTTCAGTTTTTTCCATGTTCATGTTATACCCTGAGATTTTAGAGTATTCAATTCATAATGTTTTTTACAAGGGGTGCATTMACTTTTTTTTATATTAGTCAGGTATATCAGAAGATTGTCGGCAAATACGTTTTGTTTATATTCATGTTTACCAATACTGATACCTCTTAAATTTGGGTCCGGTCTAAATCTTTCTGCAAGCGGTTCAATTGCCAGTGCAAACAGGAGACATCCCTGCCTCGTGTCCCTTTCTAAAGCATTTTTAACAGATAAAGTATTATTTGTGTATATTTATGCTTTAGGATATTTATATAATATTTTTTTAAATGTATTATTTCAGCTGGAAAGTTGAGTGCTTCCAACGTTTTTAATGGAAAAGGCCACTTTGTCCCAGAATATAAAATAGAATTCTATTTGGAAAGCTGTCCATCCCTGGTGCTTTTCTCCATGCCACTGTTTTAACAGTGTCTAATATACATTTTCTTTCTATTTTTTGTGATGATTTTTTATCTAATGATAGTTGCTTCAGGGTTATTGAGTCTAAGAAGGCTGTAGTATCAGTCCAACTATTATTTAATTCTGTTTTTATAGATTTTCATAGAAGCTTTAAAAATAAATAGCATTGTTGTTTCTAATTAAAGCATTTGTATCCGTATCTTTTAAAATTATAACTAGTTTGGAGTGTATTCATTTTGTGAGGTGTTTGCCAGGTTTATTTGCTATTACATAGTATGCTTTATTTTAGTTTAAGCTGTAGTTGTTGGCACTCTTCAAAAGTACACGATCATATTACTATTTAAGTTCAGAAATGTTTGTTTCTTCATTACCTTGTAAAGATTTGTTTATGGGTTGTTTATTTTGAATTTCTAACTCAGATGTAACTTTTTTCCGAGTATGTGTCACGTAGCTAGGAGTGGTGGGTGTGGAATCAGGCGCAGAGAGCAGAGGTTTCGGGGAAAACCGTATTTATTCGGTTGAACTGGTCATGCCAAAATCAACAGGCGAAAAATAAAGACCGACCCAAAACAGGACACCAAACAGTCCGGAAAAAGACACAAACATAACCATCCACGAACAAAACAGAGAACAAGCCCGCACAAAAGCAGGCGGGCATAAAAGGCTTAAATAGCCCTGCAATAACCCCCAAACAAGAAACAGGTGAAACCAATAAAGACATAACCAACAGAAAAAAGAAAAGGGAATTGGTGGCAGCTAGTTGACCGGTGACGACGACCGCCGAGCGCCGCCCGAACAGGAAGAGGAGCCGAAGTCGTGACAGTATGAGATTATCATTCCCCTAATGTATGTCTTAAAYGCATCCCAAATTATGTGATGGCTACATTTGTAATGGTAAAGGCCTTTATTTTTTTGTTTACGTATTTAATATATAACTGTATTTTCTGTTTGTGTAATTAAGCATTATACAGGAGAATGATCTGATATCACTATATCATGGATTTTAGAAACCAGTATACAGTTTTGTTAAGTGCATAAAAAAGTAGTCAATTCTTGAATAGCTTTTTAAAAGGAGTAGTCTTTATTTATTTTTTACCCCCTTTTTCATGGTATCCAATTGTCTCATCGCTGCAACTCCCGTACGGACTCGGGAGAGGCAAAGGTCGAGAGCCATACGTCCTCCGAAACACAACCCAACCCAACCCAATCAAGCCGCACTGCTTCTTAACACAGCGCGCATCCAACCCAGAAGCCAGCCGCACCAATGTGTCGGAGGAAACACCGTACACCTAGCAACCTGGTCAGCGTGCACTGCACCCGGCCCACCACAGGAGTCACTAGTGCGCAATGAGACAAGGATATCCCTACCGGCCAAACCCTCCCTAACCCGGATGACACTGGACCAATTGTGCGCCGCCCCATGGGCCTCCCGGTCACAGCCGGCTGCGACAGAGCCTCGGCTCYAACCCAGAGTCMCTGGTGGCACAGCTAGCACTGCGATGCATCGCCTTAGACRACTGCACCACCCGGGAGGCCCTTTCTTTTGTAGTTGCGAATAATAATCTCTAGCTGTCCTGGAAAATATTTGTAGAGATGTACATTTTCAGCCCTTTTGGAGACTCCTTGATTTTCCCTTTTTTATTGCTATGTCTGTCTAACTTGCTGAATGCTTGATTTAGGTCACCTACTAAAATAATAGTTTCTGTCTGGGTTTGATCTAATATATCTTGAGTTATATCTAAAATAAAAMCAAGTTTGTCTCTGGGGGGATATACAATGAAATCAATGTGTATTTGCAAAATGAGAAAACGTCCTTCTTGGTCCCTGTACTGGGATATAAGGGAAAAAGGTGTACAGTGATCCCTCGCCACTTCGCGGTTCACTTATCGCGGATTCGCTATTTCGCGGATTTTCATAATGCATATATTTTTTTTTTTTGGTGCATTGTGCTCTGCATTCTGATTCGCTAAAAACTCACTCCCGCTTCTTGTATCAAAACATGCTACGAATTGTGCTATCATTTTGTCGTCTCGTGCAGTTATGTGTACGTACATAAAACAGCTTGGCAAATTTACATTAAGTTGGCCAAATTATCTTGTAATTTCGAACATCTCCTAAACCCATAATGTCGACGAAACGGCCTACACGTGAGTCACTGTATTTGTATACATGTAATAGTTGCTAATTGTAAAAAAAAAAAAAGTTTTCTATTTCGCGGATTTCACTTATCGCGGGTCATTTTCGGAACGTAACCCCCGCGATAAACGAGGGATTACTGTATTCTTATTTATCAGGATGACTAGACCTCTGCTGTTACTACAGTAGGTGGCAGCATATGACTCTCCAACCCAGCTCCACTTTAAATATTACATTTTACATTTTTTGAAGTGTAGCTCTTGCAGGAAAATCACATCTGCTGATAATCTCATGTCATTTTTTTTGTAGCCATCATGAAGTCTCCCTAATCTTAAATGACACCGACCACCACTCTTCTCAACCTAGCAGACAGGTCCTGTATGAAATAAATGGACTGGCCTTGGATTTTGATCTCCTTTCCCCCTGTGTCTTCATAATGTTGACTTTGATCTGATAGTTCCACAGCTTGAAGATTACCATGCGAGGGTAATGCCGATTCTACGGCATCGTTCCAGATCCTCTGGTGATATACCCACGTCAAGTTCTTTTGATAGCAGTTTGACCATGTAGCTGGAAATATCTCCTTTTTCCTCATCTTCCAGTAAGGACAATATTCTCATGTTGTTTTGTCTCATTCTGTATTCTTGCTGGTCCAATTCATCTTCTAAAGTTTGCAACTTTGTTTCCAAAATGCTAATTTTGTTGTCTTGTTCGTTTATGCACACGCCTTGTTTGTGCATGTCAGACACGATAGCGAATGTACTTCTTTAACAACAGATTGTAGCAGTTAGTTTTGGTGAGGTGAGCATTGAGATAATTTTAGCTTTGTTTTCCTGGATATCCTTTAGCTGTTCATTACTCTCGGTTGGGTCTCCAAGTTGCTCCTTGTCTTTTCCTCTGGGGGAAGCCATGGCTTGTTGGATTTGTGTCGCCGCGCCGCTTTACCAACTGTTGGTTGGCTGTTGTACATGACTGACCACTCACTCTCTCTCATTTGCTTGGGGAAATGTTTATTTATTGATTTTAGAGGCTTAATTTCATCTTTGTTGTCTGGTTTCTACATATAACCAGTTTTGTCGGTTCAAACGGAGCTACTCACAGCCCATGTGTTCTATCGGTACACAAATGTGCCACTCTTCTCTTAGATGTGCAATTCAATATTTCCTCTCATGGGCAATACAATATTCTTCTATTCTATTACAAACTGATCTAATTCTGTTTGTTTGTACGTTGTGGTTGTAGGTCAGACAAGAAGCCTTCCACATGCTGTGAAGGCCGTAGCAGTGAGTCAGCCCTAGTAAGCAGAAAGCAGAATGGCAAAGTCCATCAGACCCGCTTGCCGTTCTTCAGACACCTGGAGAAGGTGGAGACCATGAGGAGCTTCTGGGAGCTCAAACACGTGGAGCAGGAGGGAGAACAACAACAGGTTGGGCCAGCACCACAAATACTCACATATTTGTTCCCCTCCATCCTCTTATCTCTTATCTGTACCCTCGTTCATACCTTAACGCTCGACAAGTAGGGTCATCACCCCCATCCTCACCTTTAACCGAACAGGTAGGGCTATCACCACCGATCCTCACCTACACCCCCCCGAACAGTGGAGTCTCACCCAAAACCTTCACCTATACCTTTACCACTCATTCTCTTACCCCCTAAATGTATCATCTTTGTCCCCCAACCCGCAGTCATAACATAACCATAACCCTCTTAACTTAAACCCTCATCATCTCACCTTTCAGGCTACCCCTAATCCTCACCGTATACCCTCTTCATCCTCTCACCTGTACCTATCTTCCTCTCACATTTAGGGTAGCCCCTGCCCTCAGCTATTGCCCCTCATCCTCAAGCAAGTGGAGAAGAAAGGAGACCATCAACAGGTAGGACCATTACCCCTATCTTTACACCATCATTGTCAAGTGTGAACCTAATTAAGAATAGAATTGTACTGTGTACCTTGTGTATCCTGTGCATACAGGGCTCTACATTGCGACCATTTGCAATGAAATATTTTGCTGTGCAACCAGGAGTTTTATTTTATTTGTATTTTATTTTTCCCAGATAATAATTTTTTTGTAATGATGAGGCTTCACTGTACCGTTGTTTCCAAGTGCCCTAGAGAAACAAGGAATGCAGATTCGTTAGCATTATGGCTGCACAATTACTACAGTGAAAACGGCTTACTTCTAGCCCAACCAGGTCAAAAGATCTGACCGGGACAGCATTTAATATCATAAACCATGCCTTGGGCATTCTAAAACTACTCACGCGTCGACCTTTCTTTACACGTTGTTCAGTCACGTTGCCCCATTGGCTAGCTAGCTAACGACGTGGTAACTTTACCAGTATATTAAAACATTTGGGGGCGCAGAAATAAAAGGGAAAGGGATAGCTTCTTCTTCAGGAGATCAATGACTATGACTKTGATAAAATAAAGGTTAAATCAAAAAAAGATAATGGCAATGAATGAATGACATATCTACATGTAGTCATCACAAACCTGACGTTTTTAAAGAGAGTGTACAATGTTCAATGTAATGCATCTCAATCAGAAAATAGTGCATTTACACAATGTAGAAACCTAATATTCCACAAATTACTTTGTAATTTCAATGACAGGTATTTACAGTGTTACATATTAGTTGATAGGGCACAACAATTAGTTGATGTGCTTCAAAATACCTATAATTTATATTGGCCCAATATAGGCTGTATTATTTCATGTAGTGCCCCTAACTTTTTTAAACTCGGAGCACCAGTGCTATCAATTATATCTTTTTAATTTAGAGCCCTGTGTGCATATGACAAATACACTTGACTTGACTCACTAAGCTAAGTCTGTGTTCACTCTCCTATTCAGAGCTTTGTTTTTATATCCTGTGGGTACAGCCTGTGGGTATAGCCTGTGGGTACAGCCTGTGGTTATAGCCTGTGGGTACAGCCTGTGGTTATATCCTGTGGTTTATAGGCCTGTGGGTAAGCCTGTTGGGTATAGCCTGTGGGTACAGCCTGTGGTTATATCCTGTGGGTACAGCCTGTGGATATAGCCTGGGGTTATAGCTGTGGGTACAGCCTGTGGGTTAGCCTGTGGTTACAGCCTGTGGTTATATCTGTGGGTACAGCCTGTGGATATAGCCTGTGGTTATAGCCTGTGGGTACAGCCTGTGGATATAGCCTGTGGGTTATAGCCTGTGGGTACAGCCTGTGGGTACAGCCTGTGGGTACAGCCTGTGGGTATAGCCTGTGGGTACAGCCTGTGGTTATAGCCTGTGGTTATAGCCTGTGGGTACAGCCTGTGGGTATAGCCTGTGGGTATAGCCTGTGGATATAGCCTGCGGGTACAGCCTGTCGGTATAGCCTGTGGGTATAGCCTATGGATATAGCCTGTGGTTATAGCCTGTGGGTACAGCCTGTGGGTATAGCCTGTGGGTATAGCCTGTGGATATACCCTGTGGTTATATCCCTGTGGTAATAGCCTGTGGGTACAGCCTGTGGTATAGCCTGTGGGACAGCCTGTGGATATAGCCTGTGGTTATAGCCTGTGGTTATAGCCTGTGGGTACAGCCTGTGGATATAGCCTGTGGTTATAGCTGTGGTTATAGCCTGTGGGTATAGCCTGTGGTTATAGCCTGTGGGTACAGCCTGTGGGTATATCCTGTGGTTATAGCCTTTGGTTATAGCCTGTGGGTACAGCCTTGGGTATAGCCTGCGGTATAGCCTGTGGATATAGCCTGTGGTTATAGCCTGTGGGTACAGCCTGTGGGTACAGCCTGTGGGTACAGCCTGTGGGTACAGCCTGTGGGTACAGCCTGTGGTTATATCCTGTGGTAATAGCCTGTGGTACAGCCTGTGGGTATACCCTGTGGGTACAGCCTGTGGGTATAGCCTGTGGTATAGCCTGTGGATATAGCCTGCGGGTACAGCCTGTCGGTATAGCCTGTGGGTATAGCCTATGGATTATAGCCTGTGGTTATAGCCTGTTGGGGTAAGCCTGTGGGTATAGCCTGTGGGTATAGCCTGTGGATATACCCCTGTGGTTATATCCTGTGGTTATATCCTGTGGTAATAGCCTGGTGGGTACAGCCTGTGGGTTAGCCTGTGGGTATAGCCTGTGGGTACAGCCTGTGGAT
>NC_036856.1:31986378-32006886 GCF_002910315.2 Salvelinus sp. IW2-2015
GTGTAGCACTAATATATCAAAATTACTTTGTAATTTAATGACAGGTATTTACAGTGTTACATATGTTTTGATAGGGCACAACAATTAGTTGATGTGCTTCAAAATCTATAATTATATTGGCCCAATATAGGCTGTATTATTTCATGTAGTGCCCCTAACTTTTTTAAACTCGGAGCACAGTGCTATCAATTATATCTTTTTAATTTAGAGCCCTGTGTGCATATGACAAATACACTTGACTTGACTCACTAAGCTAAGTCTGTGTTAACTCTCCTATTCGAGCTTTGTTTTTATATCCTGTGGGTACAGCCTGTGGGTATGCCTGTGGTAACGCTTTGGTTATAGCCTGTGGGTACAGCCTGTGGTTATATCCTGTGGGTACAGCCTGTGGATATAGCCTGTGGTTATAGCCTGTGGGTACAGCCTGTGGGTATAGCCTGTGGGTACAGCCTGTGGTTATATCCTGTGGGTACAGCCTGTGGATATAGCCTGGGTTATAGCCGTGGGTACAGCCTGTGGGTATAGCCTGTGGTACAGCCTGTGGTTATATCCTGTGGGTACAGCCTGTGGATTAGCCTGTGGTTTAGTGTGGGTACAGCCTGTGGATATAGCCTGTGGTTATACTGTGGGTACAGCCTGTGGGTACAGTGTGTGGGTACAGCCTGTGGTAAGCCTGTGGGTACAGCTGTGGTTTATGCCTGTGGTTTGCTGTGGGTACAGCCTGTGGGTATAGCCTGTGGGTATAGCTGTGGATATAGCCTGCGGGTACAGCCTGTCGGTATAGCCTGTGGGTATAGCCTATGGATATAGCCTGTGGTTATAGCCTGTGGGTACAGCCTGTGGGTATAGCCTGTGGGTATAGCCTGTGGATATACCCTGTGGTTATATCCTGTGGTAATAGCCTGTGGTACAGCCTGTGGGTATGCCTGTGGGTAACTGTGATATAGCCTGTGGTTATAGCCTGTGGTTATAGCCTGTGGTATAGCCTGTGGTAATAGCCTGTGGTTATAGCTGTGGTTATAGCCTGTGGGTATAGCCTGTGGTTTAGCCTGTGGGTACAGCCTGTGGGTATATCCTGTGTTTATGCCTTTGTTATAGCCTGTGGGTACGCCTGTGGGTAATGCCTGCGGGTATAGCCTGTGGATATAGCCTGTGGTTATAGCCTGTGGTACAGCTGTGGGTACAGCCTGTGGGTACAGCCTGTGGGTAAGCCTGTGGGTACAGCCTGTGGTTATATCCTGTGGTAATAGCCTGTGGGTACAGCTGTGGGTATACCTGTGGGTAGCCTGTGGTAAGCCTGTGGTATAGCCTGTGGATATAGCCTGCGGCGTACAGCATGCTCGGTATGCTGTTGGCGGTATGCCTATATAGCCTGTGGTTATAGCCTGTGGTTATAGCCTGTGGGTATAGCCTGTGGTTATAGCCTGTGGGTATAGCCTGTGGGTATAGCCTGTGGGTATAGCCTGTGGTTATAGCCTGTGGTTATAGCCTGTGGGTACAGCCTGTGGGTATAGCCTGTGGGTATAGCCTGTGGGTATAGCCTGTGGTTATAGCCTGTGGTTATAGCCTGTGGATATAGCCTGTGGATATAGCCTGTGGTTATAGCCTGTGGGTACAGCCTGTGGATATAGCCTGTGGTTATAGCCTGTGGTTATAGCCTGTGGGTATAGCCTGTGGGTATAGCCTGTGGGTATAGCCTGTGGGTATAGCCTGTGGGTATAGTAAAGGCACAGGTGCTTTACTTACTGTGGCTTACTGCCCTCTGTTTGTATCACCAGTTGCCTTAAATAAGCAGATCCTTTAGTCCAGGCAGGACCTATTCAGCCCTCCACACCTGTTGGCCTGCACTGACTGGTGTTACACCTCACTTCTAACACAAGAGGCCAAGGCTCTGTGATTCTGCATTCAGAGACTATCTCACACTCTACAGTGGACGTGATTGTGCTGAGATGACAGCACTGAAGACAGCATTTGAATAAGAACCGCCACAAGGTGGTGTCTAGGGACTGAGTAAGATGTGTTGTGTTGGTATATTTCACAATAGTTAAACAGAAAGCCACGCTAATGTGCTGCTATTGAACATGCCATGAGTGTATTTCTGCTATACTGTATCTGTGTGGATTATTTATTTTTTATTCCCATGAGTGTGTGTGCTTGTAGAGGTCAGATATCCAATACGAAGTGGTCTTGTCACAGCGGTGTATTGCTGTCAGTGCCTACAACTAAAGTAGAAAAACAATCACGATCATATTATGATAATTTCAAGTACAGCCTCCTTCAAAAATAGCTGCTATGATTGATTGTATTTTGTGAACCAGGATGGATTGGGAGTGTGTTTGTGCATCACAGCAGAAGTGCATTCTCTTCTTCAGGCTGAACATCAAATGAAATGTGGTCCGCTTTCCCTTTCTATATGTACCACTGTTGCCCAAGCTACAGCCAATGAGAGCCCAAGGAAATGTTCCAATCAGACTCTGGCTGCATGTGTAACTCAAGATCCCTGGCTATTTAAATCTAACTGCATCTACACTCTATCTCTTTCAGCTTGTTCCAGGGCATCAAGGCACTGCACAGATTCACAAATCTTATTCACATATAGGTATTTACAATGCACAATGATTTGTAGATCAGTGATTCTAAACAGCACCTTGCTCCAGCAATCATCTCTCTCTTGCTCGTTTTCTGTCTTTTGACACAACAGACAACGCCAGTAGTTGCGTTTACAAGGCAGCTTCTCTTCTGTTCCTTACTGAGGTCAGGTTCCTTTCAAATGTATATCTGACAGGTCCTGCTCTCGAACCCCTGATTTCGTCCCAAATTGCACCATGTTCCCTATTTATTGCATTCATTTTGACCAGAACCCATAGGGAATAGTGTTCTATATCAGTAATATGGTGCTATTTGGGACGCAGCCCTGTTCTCTGCTCTCCCACCTGCTGCTGCCTGTTAAAGGTCCAGGAGACCACTGCTGGGATATAGTTCACAGAGTGCATAGGTTGCATTTGGACTGCCAAATAGAAGTAATTTGAAATTAAAGATATTACTTTTACTTTTGAAACGTAAGTATTTTTTTGCAATTGCATTTACTTTTGATACTTACAGTGCATTCGGAAAGTATTCAGACCCCTTGACTTTTTCCACATTTTGCTACGTTACAGCCTTATTCTAAAATGTATAAAATATTTTTTTACTCATCAATCTACACACAATAGCCCATAATGACAAAGCAAAAACAGGTTTTTAGACATTTTTACAATTGTATTTAAAAAATACCTCATTTACATAAGTATTCAGACCCTTTGCTATGAGACTCGAAATTGAGCTCAGGTGCATCTTGTTTTCATTGATCATCCTTGAGATGTTTATACAACTTTATTGGAGTCCACCTGTAGTAAATGTAATTGATTGGACATGATTTGGAAAGGTACACACCTTTCTATATAAGGTCCCACAGTTGACAGTGCATGTCAGAGCAAAAACCAAGTCATGAGGTTGAAGGAGTTGTCCATAGAGCACCGAGACAGGATTGTGTCGAGGTACAGATGTGGGGAAGGGTACTAAAAAATGTCTGCAGCATTGAAGGCTCCCAAGACACAGTGGCCTCCATCTTTCTTAAATGGAAGAGGTTTGGAACACCAAGACTCTTCCTAGAGCTGGTCGCCCAAAGGAGAAAGGCCTTGGTCAAGGAGGTGACCAAGAACCCGATGGTCACTCTGACAGAGCTCCAGTTCCTCTGTGGAGATGGGAGAAGCTTCCAGAAGGACAACATCTCTGCAGCACTCCACCAATCAGGCTTTTTGGTAGAGTGGCCAGACGGAAGCCACTCCTCAGTAAAAGGCACATGACAGCCCACTTGGAGTTTGCCAAAAGGCACCTAAAGACTCTCAGACCATGAGAAACAAGATTCTCTAGTCTTATGAACCCTAATATTTTTGGCAAAAATTTCTAAAAACTTGTTTTTGCATTGTAATTATGGGATATTTTGTTTGGATTGATGAGGGAAAAAAACAATTTAATCGATTTTAGAATAAGGCTGTAACGTAACAAAATTTAGAAAAAGCCAAGGGTCTGAATACTTTCCGAATGCACTGTAAGTATATATTAAAACCAAATACTTTCATACTTTTACTCAGGTGTCTTTTAGTGGGTGACTTTCACTTTTACTTGAGTCATTTTTGCATCCTGTAGCTCTAACTCCAAAAAGTTCTGGGATACTGTAAAGTCCATGGAGAACAAGAGCACCTCCTCCCAGCTGCCCACTGCACTGAGGCTAGGTAACACGGTCACCACCGATAAATCCGTGATAATCGAAGACTTCAACAAGCATTTCTATGGCTGGCCATGCCTTCCTCCTGGCGACTCCAACCTTGGCCAACAGCCCGCCCCCCCCGCTGCTACTCGCCAAGCTCCCCAGCTTCTCCTTTAACACAATCCAGATAGCAGATGTTCTGAAAGAGCTGGAAAACCTGGACCCATACAAATCAGCTGGGCTTGACAATCTGGACCCCTATTTCTGAAACTGTCCGCCGCCATTGTCGCACCCCCTATCACCAGCCTGTTCAACCTCTCCTTCGTATCATCTGAGATCCCAAGATTGGAAAGCTGCCGCGGTCATCCCCCTCTTCAAAGGGGGAGACCCTGGACCCAAACTGTTACAAACCTATATCCATCCTGCCCTGCCTATCTAAGGTCTTCGAAAGCCAAGTCAACAAACAGATCACTGACATCTCTCTCGAATCCCACCGTACCTTCTCCGCTGTGCAATCCGGTTTCGAGCCAGTCTGGGTGCACCTCAGCCACGCTCAAGGTATAAACGATATCATAACGCCATCGATAAAATACATTACTGTGCAGCCGTCTTCATGCACCTGGCCAAGGCTTTCGACTCTGTCAATCACCATATTCTTATCGCAGACTCAGTAGCCTCGGTTTTTCTAATGACTGCCTTGCCTGGTTCACCAACTACTTTGCAGACAGAGTTCAGTGTGTCAAATCGGAGGCATGTTGTCCGGTCCTCTG
The DNA here is from genome assembly GCF_002910315.2 of Salvelinus sp. IW2-2015. Classification (NCBI taxonomy): domain Eukaryota; kingdom Metazoa; phylum Chordata; class Actinopteri; order Salmoniformes; family Salmonidae; genus Salvelinus; species Salvelinus sp. IW2-2015. The sequence continues at coordinate 31,991,398 of NC_036856.1, forward strand.
GCAGTCTCTATGGGGGTACCACAGGGTTCAATTCTCTGGCCGACTCTTTTCTCTGTTACATCAATGATGTTGCTCTTGCTGCGGGCGATTCCCTGATCCACCTCTACGCAGACGACACCATTCTATATACTTCCGGCCCTTCCTTGGACACTGTGCTATCTAACCTCCAAACGAGCTTCAATGCCATACAACACTCCTTCCGTGGCCTCCAACTGCTCTTAAACGCTAGTAAAACCAAATGCATGCTTTTCAACCGTTCGCTGCCTGCACCCGCACGCCCGACTAGCATCACACCTGGACGGTTCCGACCTAGAATATGTGGACATCTATAGTACCTAGGTGTCTGGCTAGACTGCAAACTCTCCTTCCAGACTCATATCAAACATCTCCAATCCAAAATCAAAGCAAGAATCGGCTTTCTATTCCGCAACAAAGCCTCCTTCACTCACGCCGCCAAACTTACCCTAGTAAAACTGACTATCCTACCGATCCTCGACTTCGGCGATGTCATCTACAAAATAGCTTCCAATACTCTACTCAGCAAACTGGATGCAGTTTATCACAGTGCCATTCGTTTGTTACTAAAGCACCTTATACGACCACCACTGCGACCTGTATGCCCTAGTCGGCTGGCCTCGCTACATGTCGTCGTCAGACCCACTGGCTCCAGGTCATCTACAAGGCTATGCTAGGTAAAGTGCCGCCTTATCTCAGTTCACTGGTCACGATGGCTACACCCACCCGCAACACGCGCTCCAGCAGGTGTATCTCACTGATCATCCCTAAAGCCAAAACCTCATTTGGACGCCTTTCCTTCCAGTTCTCTGCTGCCTGCGACTGGAACGAATTGCAAAAATCTCTGAAGTTGGAGACTTTTATCTCCCTCAACAACTTTAAAAATCTGCTATCGAGCAGCTAACCGATCCGTGCAGCTGTACATAGTCCATCTGTAAACTACCCACCAATTTACCTACCTCACCCCATACTGCTTTTATTTATTTACTTTTCTGCTCTTTTGCACACCAGTATCTCTTCTTGCACATGATCATCTGATGATTTATCACTCCAGTGTTAATCTGCTAAATTGTAATTATTCGATTTATTGCCTACCTCATGCCTTTTGCACACATTGTATATAGATTCTCTTTTTTTTCTACCATGTTATTGACTTGTTTATTGTTTACTCCATGTGTAACTCTGTGTTGTCTGTTCACATCTGCTATGCTTTATCTTGGCCAGGTCGCAGTTGCAAATGAGAACTTGTTCTCAACTAGCCTACCTGGTTAAATAAAGGTGAAATAAAATAAAAATAAAAAATGTCTATTAAGGTATTTTTACTTAAGTATGACAATTGGGTACTTTTCCACCACTGATTTTATCCATTCATGTGTGCATACATTTTCCTAAGGGTGGCCTAGCAGGAATCCACCATATCCTTGGCATTGAGAGCCACATGTTACTTGCACAACACCTTATGCACCTGCAGACACGTGTGGTGTGTGTGTGTGTGGTGTGTGTGTGGTGTGTGTGTGTGTGTGGTGTGTGTGTGTTGTGCGAGTGAGTGTGCAAGTGAGTGTGTGACTGAGAGTGAGAGAGAGAGAGAGAGAGGAGGGGGGGGGGGGGATAAGCGGAGGAGCAAGCGGCTCCACAGCAACAGACATACTTCACGCCGAAGTTAAAGGATACCAGGCATCGGCTGCATCCCAAATGGCACCCTATTCCCTACATAGTACACTACTTTCATCCAGGGTCCATGATTGGTGCCTTCACACTTTGGGACGCCACATGGTCTCTGGTGTTCTGCTGAACACACAGCCAGACAACGCTAGCCTACCAACACCCTGAACCTAACACACCTGTCTCACGCACCACACATGCACAGACACATACTCTCTCTCACAGACACATACTCTTCTCTCTCACACACACACACACACACACACACACACACACACACACACACACACACACACACACACACACACACACACACACACACACACACACACACACACACACACACACCACACACACACACACACACACACACACACACACACACACACACACACATTTGATCACACGTCCCCCTCTCGTCGTCTCTGAGACAGCATGTACTCTCCTCTTTGGCTGGGGGGTGGTGGAGGGGTCGGGGGTCGAGGGAACAGGGCCGAGGAGCGGGTGGGGGGTGTAGGACAGCTTGACTGGGCAGAGATGTACCTGTTGTTCCCATCTGGGTGACTGAGAGGAGTGGGAAGAGTGTCTGAGTGACCCAAGAGAAATGGGAGGAGTGTCTGAGTGACTGAGAAGAGTGAGAGGAGTGTCTGAGTGACTGAGAGGAGTGGGAGGCGTGTCTGAGTGACTGAGAGGAGTAGGAGGGATGTCTGAGTAACTGAGAGGAGTGAGAGGAGTGACTGAGAGGAGTGGGAGGAGTGTCTGAGTGACTGAGAGGAGTGAGAGGAGTGTCTGAGTAACTGAGAGGAGTGAGAGGAGTGACTGAGAGGAGTGGGAGGAGTGTCTGAGTGACTGAGAGGAGTGGGAGGAGTGTCTGAGTGACAGAGGAGTGGGAGGAGTGTCTGAGCGACTGAGCGATCAGATCAGATTGGTCAGAGAGAGAAAGAAAGAGAGGCCTTGTTGTTCCGTAAACACCTGGCGCCCACTGTCATGCCCATGTCAACAACCCCAACCTGCCGCCGATCACCCTCGAGACCCATCGCTGCTGTCGACAAGAGAGAGGCAGATGGAAATAATCCAGCTCTGAGCTCAGACGTGGAAGAGGAGCAGAAGGAAGAGTAGGGACTCTGAGTTCTAGAACCATCAGTAGTTACCATGGAGAACTTTCTGAAGGATAAGGATATTTGGATAGTAGGGAGTGTGTGTCTGGTGGCCTCGTTCCTATGGAGACGGATCTGGAATTTATTCACATACAGGAGGAAGAGGGAGAGGGACAGGGACACACCCTCTCCAGACATGCAGGTACAGATAGACCTGTTCCCTGTCTTTATTGGTTCATTCATACTACTGAGCTGAGCCAAAATGTACTGTGCTATCTGGTTTATGCATCCACCATAGTTGCTTTAACACCATGCTGGAAAAGACCACGTGAAAAGAGTCAGTACTGTACGGTTCGGGCCAGCACGATAGTGTAAAAAGGGTATGATTGCAGGGCTCAGTGCACGCTCAGGTAGTGCAGGTGTGGCTGGTTTAATCTTCTTGCGGAGGTGAGGTTCTGTTCACCTGTTGACCTATCAGAGTAGGACGTTTTCGTTAGTGGACCAAATTCTACCCAGAGGATGATTTGTTGTTTTTCATCATCCTGTCATAATGGAAACATGGTAGAGGATAGAGAGAGAGAATAGTGAGAGTACTGGTAGGCCTGTAAGTAAAGTCTTGAAAGATGTTGGCACATTATCACCCTAACAGACATGTTAATCTATAGTGACTTTGAAATGCTTGTTCAAATTGCTTGCACTGTAAAGAGAGTGATAGTTTGTTGTGTTTGTCTTTCCATGATAAAGACTTAGAACCGGTGTCCTGGACACAGAATTAGCCTATAGATAAAATAAGCCTGTAGATTCTCCATTGAGAATGCTTTTAAATCCAGGACTAGGCTTAAACTGGACCTTAGTCAGTGGTGGAAAAAGTATCCAATTTTCAGACTTGAGTAAAAATAAAGATGCCTTAATAGAAAATGACTCAAGTAAGAGTGAAAGTCACCCAGTAAAATACTATTTGAGTTAAAGTCTAAAAGTATTTGGTTTTAAATATACTTAAGTATTGAAAGGAAATGTAATTGATAAAATATACTTAAGTATCAAAAGTAAAAGGAAAAGTATAAATCATTTTAAATTCCTTTTTTTAAGCAAACAAGACAGCATCATTCACTTGTTGTTTTATTTACGGATCGCCAGGAGCACGCTCCGACACTCAGACATCACTTACAAACGAAGCATGTGTTTAGTGTGTCCGCCAGATCAGAGGCAGTTGGGATGACCAGGGATGTTCTCTTGATAAGTGTGTGAATTAGACAGTTTTCCTGTCCTGCTAAGCATTCAAAATGTAATGAGTATTTTTGGGTGTCAGGGAAAATGTATGGAGTAAAAAGTTCATAATTGTCTTTTGGAATATAGTGAAGCAAAAGTAAAAGTTGTCAAAAATATAAATAGTAAAGTAAAGTATTACTTTCAAGTATTTTTGCTTAAGTACATTACACCACTGCCCTTAGTTTACATTGAGTGTGAGATCTCTGGCTTTCAGGATCAGTTTCTATGATCCTAGGCCATAATGGCTAGAGAAAACAACTACACCCCAACTGTCAGGCGAGACAACGTGCTGGGCAGAGGGCCATAATATTTGATTGATCATGTCACAGGCCTTGGAAAGAAGACCCGGCCATCTCTCATATGAGCTATGTCCATGTGATCTGAGGGTGGCAGTGGTTGCATTTAGTTACAGACAGGTTTCTCTTACTGAGATCTGGAAAGAAAGGGTCTGCTTTAATAATGCAGTAAGAAGTTTTGGTTGAATGATTGTGTTCTGCTACTGATCTAGTGAGTCTCATAACTATGACAGAAACATTGGGTCCAATTCAGAGGTAGTAAGCGTGAACAACTCGAGTAAATCATTGATGGATGTCAAATGGAGTTGTCAGAATACCCGTCACTGGAGTTGCTGCACACTGTTTAAATGCTCCCAGTTTTAAGCCTGACACATTGCTACTGTATATTCATACACCTTTTGTATACACTGAAATAAACAAATCAATCAATCAAAATCAAGCAGACATGAAGTACCGTTGGAATGCAATACTGTCACATCAGCAAAAGCTGCAGAATAATGTCTGTCTCATCAGTCTCTCTGTTCTGGGGCAGAAAGAGGGGTCAATTTGAACTGATGCCAAAATGTGGGACCCCTACATGGAACAACTAACGGCATCTTTCTCACACACATCACACGCACTTACGCACACACACTCCCACATGGTTGTCACATGTGGTGGCGACATCTTTATCTTGTCTTTCCTTTTACTCTCTCTATAGTCATAAAAATAACTGTCCCACTGTATGACTTCACCTCACTGTGCCCTTCATGTACATTACATAGTTCATATGCAGTATGATGGTCATGTTTTAGACTCAATATAATCTGTAAATCATAAAGTAGATGTAATTCACTCCTCGTGAAGAGTTACAGCTGCCTGATCATACTACTCAGTTAAAAGCCTGTAACTGTCAGCTCTTAATATGATGACATGTTCCCTTACTGTATCTGCTGCTCGCTTGTCACAAGCTTTTCACACACAGAAGAACATGATTGAGAAGATCAGATGAACTTTGACGTAGATCAAGATTAAGATTGTTATATTGCCACACAACTGTGGTAGCCTATTTGGTGGCATTTCATATGTGCTTTTGGTACAGCATGGTAACCCACTGGGCACAGACATCAGTTCAACATCTAGTTTTGATTTGCAACTAGTTTTCAACTGACGTGAATTCAACATGAAATCATTATTATTTGTTTTGCATTTAGGTTAAATGTTTGATGAAAAAAGTACAAAATGCCCTTACGTTGATTACTTTTTGCAAATCCAATCAGTTTTCCATGTTGATTCAACATAATTGCATAGATCCAACCAGTTTGACAGAAGTGTAGTGCAGAACAGCTTTTCAAATACACAGTGACATGATTAAGAAAACGAGAGGTACTAAATGTAGCAGAGGGCTGGCTGTAAGTTTCAGTGCTGTTGTATAATTGAGGTACCAATGGTTCATTGGGTAAGAGCACGATGTTGGAAACACCAGAATGGTGTGGGTTTGATTCCCATATGGGCCACATAATACTGGATATATCAATGTCGACAGCTTTGTACGTTTTCTTGGCTAAATGACCGTAGTAATATTATATAGTATTATTTGTTCGTCCTCTGGGTGAGAGTTTGCCCACCTTGTGCTAATGTGTGTAAGGGGAAGAAAATTCCCTCTGAAGTCTGTGTCTAATGTGACAAAGGATTCTCTCCTTGTCGCAGGGTCTATATAACTGGACAGATTTAGCTTACTCCGAAATGAATGAGAGAGAGTGAGGAAGAAGGAGACAGTCATAGGTAGAGTGACCGACAAAAATATGGGTTTTCCTCACTTCTACTTAAGTCGATTTTCTTTCAGTCTACTTCAGTCTAATGTTAATTTAGTCTAACTGAAAGTTAGGATTATTCCCACAGTGAGTAACTAAGTAAAACAATGATTCCAACTTGGTTTGCAAAGACAGTTACAGACAGCTATAGAGAGGAGCTGAGCAACCTGTACTCAGGGGTAGACGTAACATCGTAAAAGTAAAGACTCTCCAATTAGGATGATATGTTAAGTTTCCTTTGGTATGAATTAATTTGAGGATGTCCATCATCCAATTCATACAATATGTTTTTTTTGCTAAACATATGATATGTTACGAATTCCAATTTATTGTGGCTAACATTAACTATGTTGCTAGGTGGCTAAGTATTTGCAATGTTGCTAATTAGCTAAAATACTAAAGTTGTCTGTGGGATCCAGAGTGGCGCAGCGGACTAAGGTAATGCATCTCAGTGCTAAAGGCATCACTACAGACCCTGGTTCAATTCCAGGCTTTATCACAACCGGCTGTGATTGGGAGTCCCATAGGGCGGCGCACAAATCAAATCAAATCAAATCAAATTTTATTAGTCACATACACATGGTTAGCAGATGTTAATGCGAGTGTAGCGAAATGCTTGTGCTTCTAGTTCCGACAATGCAGTAATAACCAACAAGTAATCTAACCTAACAATTCCACAACTACTACCTTATACACACACAAGTGTAAAGGGATAAAGAATATGTACATAAAGATATATGAATGAGTGGTGGTACAGAACGGCATAGGCAAGAATGCAGTAGATGGTATAGAGTACGGTATATACATATGAGATGAGTACTGTAGGGTATGTAAACATAAAGTGGCATAGTTTAAAGTGGCTAGTGGTACATGTATTACATAAAGATGGCAAGATGCAGTAGATGATATAGAGTAAGTATATACATATGAGATGGTAATGTAGGGTATGAACATTATATTAAGTGGCATTGTTTAAAGTGGCTAGTGGTACATTTTTACATAATTTCCATCAATTCCCATTTTTAAAGTGGCTGGAGTTGAGTCAGTATGTTGGCAGCGGCCGCTAAATGTTAGTGGTGGCTGTTTAACAGTCTGATGGCCTTGAGATAGAAGCTGTTTTTCAGTCTCTCGGACCCTGCTTTGATGCACCTGTACTGACCTCGCCTTCTGGATGATAGCGGGTGAACAGGCAGTGGCTTGGGTGGTTGTTGTCCTTGATGATCTTTATGGCCTTCCTGTGACATCGGGTGGTGTAGGTGTCCTGGAGGGCAGGTAGTTTGCCCCCGGTGATGCGTTCTGCAGACCTCACTACCCTCTGGAGAGCCTTACGGTTGTGGGCGGAGCAGTTGCCGTACCAGGCGGTGTACACGCCAACAGGATGCTCTCGATTGTGCATCTGTAGAAGTTTGTGAGTGCTTTTGGTGACAAGCCGAATTTTCTTCAGCTCTCCTGAGGTTGAAGAGGCGCTGCTGCGCCTTCTTCACGACGCTGTCTGTGTGGGTGGCCAAATTCAGTTTGTCCGTGATGTGTACACGAGGAACTTAAAACTTTCCACCTTCTCCACTACTGACCCGTCGTGTGGATGGGGGTGCTCCCTCTGCTGTTTCCTGAAGTCCACAATCATCTCCTTTGTTTTGTTGACGTTGAGTGTGAGGTTATTTTCCTGACACACACTCCGAGGGCCCTCACCTCCTCCTGTAGGCCGTCTCGTCGTTGTTGGTAATCAAGCCTACCACTGTAGTGTCATCCGCAAACTTGATGATTGAGTTGGAGGTGCATGGCACGCATCGTGGGTGAACAGGGAGTACAGGAGAGGGCTCAGAACGCACCTTGTGGGGCCCCAGTGTTGAGGATCAGCGGGGTGGAGATGTTGTTACCTACCCTCACCACCTGGGGGCGGCCCGTCAGGAAGTCCAGGACCCAGTTGCACAGGGCGGGGTCGAGACCCAGGGTCTCGAGCTTGATGACGAGTTTGGAGGTATATGGTGTTAAATGCTGAGCTGTAATCGATGAACAGCATTCTCACATGGGTATTCCTCTTGTCCAGATGGGTTAGGGCAGTGTGCAGTGTGGTTGCGATTGCGTCGTCTGTGGACCTATTGGGTCGGTAAGCAAATTGGAGTGGGTCTAGGGTGTCCGGTAGGGTGGAGGTGATATGGTCCTTGACTAGTCTCTCAAAGCCCTTCATGATGACGAGAGTGAGTGCTACGGGGCGGTAGTCGTTTAGCTCAGTTACCTTAGCTTTCTTGGAACAGGAACAATGGTGGCCCTCTTGAAGCATGTGGAACAGCAGACTGGGATAAGGATTGATTGAATATGTCCGTAAACACACCAGCCAGCTGGTCTGCGCATGCTCTGAGGACGCGGCTGGGAATGCCGTCTGGGCCTGCAGCCTTGCGAGGGTTAACACGTTTAAATGTTTTACTCACCTCGGCTGCAGTGAAGGAGAGCCCGCAGGTTTTGGTAGGGGGCCGTGTCAGTGGCACTGTATTGTCTCAAAGCGGGCAAAAAAGTTGTTTAGCCTGTCTGGGAGCAAGACATCCTGGTCCGCGACGGGGCTGGTTTTCTTTTTGTAATCCGTGATTGACTGTAGACCCTGCCACATACCTCTTGTGTCTGAGCTGTTGAATTGCGACTCGATTTTGTCTCTGTACTGGGACTTAGCCTGTTGGATTGCCTTGCGGAGAGAATAGCTACACACTGTTTGTATTCGGTCATGCTTCCGGTCACCTTGCCTGGTTAAAAGCAGTGGTTCGCGCTTTCAGTTTCACGCGAATGCTGCCGTCAATCCACGGTTTCTGGTTTGGGAATGTTTTAATCGTTGCTGTGGGTACGACATCGTCAATGCACTTCCTAATGAACTCGCTCACCGAATCAGCATATTCGTCAATATTGTTGTTGGATGCAATGCGGAACATATTCCAATCCGCGTGATCGAAGCGTCTTGAAGCGTGGAATCAGATTGGTCGACCAGCGTTGAACAGACCTGAGCGCGGGAGCTTGTTGTTTTAGTTTCTGTTTGTAGGCTGGAATCAACAAAATGGAGTCGTGGTCAGCTTTTCAGAAGGGGCGGGGGAGGGCCTTAATTGCGTCGGGCGGAAATTAGTATAACAATGATCTAGGGTTTTTCCAGCCCTGGTAGCACAATCGATATGCTGATAGAATTTAGGGAGTTTTTTTTTAGATTAGCCTTGTTAAAAATCCCCAGTACGATGAATGCAGCCTCAGGGTGTGGTGGTTTCCAGTTTACAAGAGTCAGATAAAGTTCGTTCAGGGCCATCGATGTGTCTGCTTGGGGGGAATATATACGGCTGTGATTAATCTGAAGAGAATTCCCTTGGTAGATAATGCGGTCGACATTTGATTGTGAGGAGTTCTAGATCAGGTGAACAGAATGACTTGAGTTCTCTGTGTGTTGTTATGATGATCCACCACGTCTCGTTAATCATAAGGCATACCCCCCGCCCCTTTTCTTCCAAGAAGATGTTTGTTTGTTCGGCGCGATGCATGAGAAACCAGCTGGCTGCACCGACTCCGTTAGCGTCTCTTGAGTTAGCCATGTTTCCGTGAAGCAGAGCACGTTGCATCCCTGATGTCTCTCTGGAATGCTACCCGTGCTCGGATTTCATCAACCTTATTGTCAAGAGACTGGACATTGCGAGTAGTATGCTAGGGAGTGGGCGCGATTGTGCCCGTCTCCGAAGCCTGACCAGGAGACCGCCTCGTTTGCCCCTTTTACGGCGTCGCACAGGGTCGCCGGCTGGGATCAGATCCATTGTATTGGGTGGAAGGCAAAACATGGATCCGTTTCGGGAAAGTCAGTCTTCTTGCGTACGGAAGATTGGATGAGTTGACGTTAATCGTATATTCAGTAGTTCCTCCCGACTGTATGTAATGAAACCTAAGATTACCTGGGGTACCGATGTAAGAAATAACACATAAAAAAACAAAATACTGCATATTTTCCAAGGAACGCGAAGCGAGGCGGCTATCTCGTTTCGGCGCCGGATGACACAATTAGCCCAGCGTCGTCCAGATTAGGGTTTGGCCGGGGAAGGCCATCATTGTAAATAAAAAATTGTTCTCAACTGACTTGCCTAGTTAAGTAAAGGTTAAATATAGAAACACGCAAACCTACTTTTGCCTTAAGTAACATTTTGTCTTATGTAACCATACCATACGTAAAATATCATACTAATTTGAGTGTCCTGGATTTACTTTAACTATGAGACCAGGCTGAGCTGAGAGGTAAAAAGAAAGAGATGAAGGCGAGAGAGCCATAGGTAGAGTGACCAACCAAAAGAGTAATTGAGAAAGAAAGAGATGTTACATTTGGGATGTAAAGGGCAAAGACAGTGGCACACACATACAGTTTAGAGAAATGAGCTGAGGTACTATTGCCAATACAATAAAGGCCCTGATAGGTGAACCACTGATAGTTCTTTGTCTGTGGGCAAGGTCAAACACAATGCTTTTAAGATATTGTATTTAACTGACATATTTGATTACGTTGTGTAAGTTTATTTATACAGCAACTATTATTCAATATGTCCTCACCTGGGATTTGAACTCACAACCTCTTGGTTCATGGTATTCTGAAGTTCCTGTTACGCCGCTGTGTCCGTGTCAGTTAATCTGACTATTCTTATCATTGATTTTATTTACTTATTTCCGCAATTAAAGGGCTTTCTGTATAGTTTTTTTTCTCAAATCAAATCAAAGTTTATTAGTCACATGCGCCGAATACAACAGGTGTAGACCTTACAGTGAAATGCTTACTTACGAGCCCCTAAACAACAATGCAGTTTAAAAAAAAAAATACGAATAAGAACAAGAAATAAAAGTAACAAGTAATTAAAGAGCAGAGGTAAAATAACAATAGCGAGACTATATACAGGGGGGTACCAGTACAGAGTCAATGTGTGGGGGCACCGGTTAGTCGAGGTAATTGGGTAATATATACATGTAGGTAGAGTTATTAAAGTGACTAGATGATAACAACAGAGAGTGGCAGCGTTGTAAAAGAGGGTGGGGGGGGCAATGCAAATAGTCTGGGATGCCATTTGATTAGATGTTCAGGGGTCTTATGGCTTGGGGGTAGAAGCTGTTTAGAAGCCTCTTAGACCTAGACTTGGTGCTCCGGTACCCGTCAGGATGCTCTCGACGGTGCAGCTGTAAAACCTTTTGAGGAACTGAGGGCCAATGCCAAATCTTTTCAGTCTCCTGAGGGGGAATAGGTTTTGTCATGCCCTCTTCACAACTGTCTTGGTGTGCTTGGACCATGTTAGTTTGTTGGTGATGTGGACACCTAGGAACTTGAAGCTCTCAACCTGCTCCACTACAGCCCTGTCGATGAAAATGGGGGCGTGCTCAGTCCTCTTTTTCCTGTAGTCCACAATCCTCTCCTTTGTCTTGATCATGTTGAGGGAGAGGTTGTTGTCCTGGCACCACATGGGCCAGGTCTCTGACCTCCTCCCTATAGGCTGTGTTGTCATTGTCGGTGATCAGGCCTACCACTGTTGTATCATCAGCAAACTTAATGATGGTGTTGGAGTCGTGCCTGGCTGTGCAGTCATGAGTGAACAGGGAGTACAGGAGGGGACTGAGCACGCACCCCTGNTCATCAGCAAACTTAATGATGGTGTTGGAGTCGTGCCTGGCTGTGCAGTCATGAGTGAACAGGGAGTACAGGAGGGGACTGAGCACGCACCCCTGAGGGGCCACCGTGTTGAGGATCAGTGTGGCGGATGTGTTGTTAACTACCCTTACCACCTTGGGGTGCCCCATCAGGAAGTCCAGGATCCAGTTGCAGAGGGAGGTGTTTAGTCCCAGGATCCTTAGCTTATTGATGAGCTTTGAGGGCACTATGGTGTTAAATGCTGAGCTGTAGTCAATGAATAGCATTCTCTCATAGGTGTTCCTTTTGTCCAGGTGTGAAATGGCAGTGTAATAGAGATTGCGTCATATGTGGATCTGTTGGGACGGTATGCAAGTTGGAGTGGGTCTAGAGTTTCTGGGATAATGGTGGTGATTTGAGCTATGACCAGCCTTTCAAAGCACTTCATGACTACAGACATGATTGCTACGGGTCAGTAGTCATTTAGGCAGGTTACCTTAGTGTTCTTGGGCACAGGGACTATGGTGGTCTGCTTAAAACATGTTGGTATTACAGACTCGGACAGGGAGAGGTTGAAAATGTCAGTGAAGACACTTGCCAGTTGGTCAGCGCATGCTTGCAGTACACATCCTGGTAATCCATCTGGCCCTGCAGCCTTGTGAATGTTGACATAATTAAAGGTCTTACATCGGCTGCGGAGAGCGTGATCACACAGTCTTCCGGAACAGCTGGTGCTCTGATGCGTGTTTCAGTGTTATTTGCCTTGAAGCGAGCGTAGAAGTAATTTAGCTCATCTGGTAGGCTCGTGTCACTGGGCAGCTCTCGGCTGTGCTTCCCTTTGTAGTCTGTAATGTTTTGCAAGCCCAGCCACATCCGACAAGCGTCAGAGCCGGTGTAGTACGATTCGATCTTATTCCTGTATTGATGCTTTGTCTGTTTGATGGTTCGTCGGAGGGCGTAGCGGGATTTCTTATAAGCTTCCACGTTAGAGTCCCGATCCTTGATCTAGCCTTTAGCTTAGTGCGGATGTTGCCTGTTATCCATGGATTCTGGTTGGGGTGGGTACGTACGGTCACTGTGGGGACAACATCCTCGATGCACTTATTGATGAAGCCAATGACTGATCTGGTGTACTCCTCAATGCCATCGGAGGAATCGCGGAACTTATTCCAGTCTGTGCTATCAAAACAGTCCTGTAGCTTAGCATTTGCTTCATCTGACCACTTTTTTATTGATCGAGTCACTGGTGCTTCCTGCTTTAATTTTTGCTTGTAAGCAGGAATCAGGAGGATAGAATTATGTTCAGATTTTCCAAATGGAGGGCGAGGGATAGCTTTGTATGCGTATCTGTGTGTGGAGTAAAGGTGGTCCAGAGGTTTTTTCCCTCTGGTTGCACATTTAACATGCTAATAGAAATTTGGTAAGACCGATTTAAGTTTCCCTGCATTAAAGTCCCCGACCACTAGGAGCGCCACCTCTGGATGAGCGTTTTCCTGTTTGCTTATGGCGGAATACAGCTCATTGAGTGCAGTTTTAGTGCCAGCCTCGGTCTTTGGTGGTATGTAGACAGCTACGAAAAATACAGATGAAAACTCTCTAGGTAGATAGTGTGGTCTACAGTTATTCATGACATATTCTATCTCAGGAAAGCAAAACCTTGAGACTTCCTTAGATATCGTGCACCAGCTGTTGTTAACATAAATGCATAGACACCCACCCCGTGTCTTTAAAAAAAAAAATACAATTTTTTTTAACCCCTCCACCACCCCCCCTCTTCGTAGGACAAATATCTTTGTTTGTTTTACAGTTTTTTTGCTACATATACGTACATACATTTTACCTATACATTTTACATACACATTTTACATAAACATTTTACATATACATTTTACATACATGGTACTTTTATATATAACAACAATATATTACAAAACAAACCCTCAGCCACTCTCAGCCCATCCCACCGATCACTATAGACCGCCCTTGTTTGGTTTCCATGTGCCATATATTTTTCAATTGTGCTGTGATGTTTTACAAATGCTTAAATCTTTCTAGTTGTATATTATCCACAGATTGGGAGCTAAACGTGAAAATCTTTCCTACGACTATTATTAAATTATTTATTGATTGGCTATGGCTTTCCAGGTTGCCCAACACTGTTCTTTGTAAGGTTAATTTTAAGTGCATGTTGTGATTTTTTAACCATTCCTGAACCTGTGACCAGAAACAAGCTACATAGGGGCAATACCAGAATAAATGATCTATTGATCATCGCAACAAAATCTACAGAACTGAGATTGTTGTATGCCCCGTATATATAGCATTCTGTTGATTGCATGAATTTTATATAATCATTTAAATTGAAACTCTTAAGTGTTGAGTCAAGTATAGTTTTTGTACCAGTTCATAGACCATGTGACATGGAATTGGTACATCAAAAATCTCTTCCCATTTATTTTGCAACCTGTATGGCGCGGCTGTCAACATTTTTGTCCTCAGATGAAACTGGTATAATTTTCGATTTATGCCAGTTCTTTTCAGCCAATTTGTATCTTTAATATATCGCAGGAAAACAAGTTCCCTACCTTCTCCCTTTTCCACCTGCCTCCTCCATTTTTGTGGTAGTGCTGCAATCAGGTGGTTGTAAATTTGGATTGAGCAGATATTCCCATATATTTTTGATGACTGCATATGTGACATAACTCCTCCATTTCTATTCATAATATCATTAATAAATATAATACTTCACCATCCGCCCATTTTATTGGTAAACTACACGGTAGTGTAAACACTGTATTTCTTAACAATCCAATACGTAATATGGTACACTTGTCATAATTAGGTTTTAATTCAGAGAGGCTAGAAAAGTGATCAAGATCTTCAGTGAGACTGTGCAGGGGTCTAGATTGCGGACTTAAGAAAKAATTTGAGTCATCAGCYTACATTGACACTTTTGTTTTTTTATCTCCTGGATTTCTAACCCCTTGATGTTCTTGTTGGATTTAATTTTAATAGCTAGCATTTCAATGGCCATAATAAATAGATATGGAGACAACGGACAGCCTGGTTTTACTCCTCTTAAAAGCTCAATACTTTCTGAGAAGTAACCATTGTGTCACGGCCGTCTAAAGAACTGGACCAAAGCGCAGGGTGGTGAGCGTACATTTTCTTTTATTTGAAAAATGACGCTGACAAAACAATAAACACTACAAAAAACTAACCGTGAAGCTAAAGGCTATGTGCCCTAAACAAAGTCAACTTCCCACAAAGACAGGTGGGAAAAAGGGCTACCTAAGTATGGTTCTCCCACCAAAGGTGTGACTACGGCCGCAAAACCTAAACTATAGGGGAGGGTCTGGTGGGCATCTATCCGCGGTGGCGGCTAGGTGGGGACGCAGACCCCGTCCACCACTGGCTCACCCCACTTTGGTGGCATCTCTTGGTGCGGGGACCCTCGTCGCCGACGCTAGACTGGGGACCTCGTTCGACTAGACTGGGACACTCGTTGCGGGCCCCGGACTGGGGACCTCGTTGGCGGGCCC
Organism: Salvelinus sp. IW2-2015; assembly: GCF_002910315.2. Classification (NCBI taxonomy): domain Eukaryota; kingdom Metazoa; phylum Chordata; class Actinopteri; order Salmoniformes; family Salmonidae; genus Salvelinus; species Salvelinus sp. IW2-2015. Next base: position 32,006,689 of record NC_036856.1, read on the forward strand.
CGGACTGGGCACCTCGTTGCGGGCCCCGGACTGGGCACCCTCGTTGCGGGCCCCGGACTGGCACGCCTCGTTACGGGTCCGGACCGGAGGCGTAGCTGGAGCTCCGGACCGGAGAACTGTCGTGGAGGCTTCCGGACGCGGAGAACGTCGCTGGAGGCTCTGGACTGGGGCCAGCTGTCCCTGATTGAGAACCCACAC